>NC_134353.1:738193042-738428042 GCF_048569485.1 Anomaloglossus baeobatrachus
GGCAGGGGCTCTGTGCAGCGGCCGGCGAAGCTACTGTGGTTGGCGGCAGCCGGCGAAGCTACTGTGGTTGGCGGTGGCAGGGGCACCTGCTGTGGTTGGCAGAATCCGGGGCACATGCTGTGGTTGGTTTGTAGCGGCGGCCGGCGCAACTGCCGTGGTAATCGTCGGTGGCCGGCGTAGCTGCCAAGGTCGGCGGCGGCGGCTGGCGCAGCTGCTGTGGTTGGCGGCGGCTGCCGGCGCAGCTGCTGTGGTCGTCGCCGGCGGCCGGCGAGGTACAAGCCATTCTGACAATGTCAGTGGTAAGAACTTCAAATAATGGCGCCCAGAGTCCACGTGTGCGCAGATGGAGCTCTTGGCTCAAGAACTCCATCTGCTCACGGTCTGCCTCCAGGCGCCATTTGTTTGAAGCCCTCACCGCTGACATCTTCAGACCCGTGCCTCACTGCCCCCTCACAGAACAGAGCCAGCACGGGGCAGACCCTGCAGAAAGCAGAACCCCCATGGGGCAGAGCAGAGTCAGAACAGGGCAAAGCAGAGCCAGCATGGGGAAGAGCCAGCTCGGGGCACAGCAGAGCCAGCACAGAGCAGAGTTGAGCCAGCATGGAGCAGAGCCAGGACAGAACAGAGCAGAGTCAGCGCAGAGCAGAGCCTGCAGCCCCAGCACAGCGGTAAGACACCACCGGATTATAAAACAGACCCCATATATATTTTTTTCACGTTTTTTTTCCTCTGAATTTGGGGTGCGTCTTATAATCCGGTGCGTCTTATAAAGCGAAAAATACGGTAATACATCCAAAATGAAAATTCTATTGATACAATACTAATTGAATACATGGCACATTACACAAAAGCACAAATAAAAAACACCTAAAAAGAAAGAGGATGAAATTAAAAAATATTTTGTAATTAACTCCAAGTGCCAGCCATTAATAAGATGTAAATTACACCCTGATATCACTGTTCTGATACAAAATAGGGGAAGCGCAAAAGGGAAACTTTGAACACCAAAAAAATGGGGCTAGATGGACTTTTCTGTTTCAGTTCTATGGAAGTTACGGATTCTGTAAAAGACGCACACCAAAGCACAATTCTTGAACACAATAATAATTTTATAAATCAGTATATTCAATGTATGTATTACATACAGCATTTTTAATGCAAACTTTTACTATATTAAGCCATGTATGAATTAGACACCTCAATGGTAGTTTCTGGGTCTCTGTGACTTTCTACAGTAACATTATACAAAGATTATTTACTTAAGAATTAGCTTAAATTTGTTCCTAATTTAATTATAGATAATTTACCAGTTGTCTTCCTTGTATTAGTAAAGATCTGGCAATCAGTCATTTTCCGATCCTGGCATTTCTATTTCTGGCAATTTACCAAACCTAGGAAATCCCTATGTTGCATGTAATCAGAACTATGTGAATGGGGTTGGATGAACTGGTTTCAATAGCTAAGCCAGCCTCCTTCTCTGTATGTGTGTTGGCTGTGACCGATAAGGGGGCTGCCTTTATCTGTCAACCAACCTCCTAACACTCAATATTCATGACATGCAGACACAAGATACTCTCTCCTATGTCTAGAGCAGGACCGGAAGTATCGCTACTGAGAACTTGGACCAATGGTAAAACTCTAACATTGGTGAATTTTTCCTCACACAACTACATTATTACAATAATAAAAATAATAATAAATATGTAAATTGAACTGTTACATTGATTGTCAATAACCCACAGCCACTGAGATCAGTCCTGAAGTAAATAGCATTGAATCGCACTAATAGCCGTAACTACAATCATATGTAAAGCACTGTGCCTTTGTAAAAAAGAAGGGAGATACAGCACTCACTGGACTCCAACTTTCTTTCCGTTTAGCTGATTGGCTGTGTTAATTTAATTATGAAAGTGCTAATGATCTCAAATTTAGTTATAGGACATATAGCACTAATGTCATTCAAAATGCATACAGTAAATACATCTCTAAAATGGCCCATTTAGTTGATAACGGGATTGATCAGTCTAAACATGATGGCAATCAATTAAAAAATGAGCAAAATGTTTGTTCATACGTTAAGGAGGAAATGTGCTGTCAATAACATGATGACCTATTGTCACAAGTGTTTCACACCCTGCTGAGAACTTGAGGGGAATCGGTAATCAGAAAGGCTCAGTGTTTGTTTGATCGTAGACCCATTTGTTAATCTGCTCATTGCTTATCCTGAGTAAAACTTATATTTAATTCCATTTGGTGCTGAAGGGGTTAAGGTCTCTTTTCTGTGCTGCTGAGATTGACTTGTAGCAGTTTAATCTCAGCTGGAGCCACGCCTTTCTGCTATATAAACTCAGTCCTAACTCTCCCCTATGCTGGCTATAGCTCATTCTATAACTGACCACTTTGAAGAAGCCAGGTTCTGGAGAAGCTGATGGGGTTGTTTCTGTTGCAGCAGAGAAGCTTCCTGCTTGAGTATCTATGGAGAACTATTTTTTCCCTGTTTGTATTGTTTTATTGTAGTGGTGAGTGGCCTTCGCATGAGTCAGGGTAAGTTCGAAGTCAGCAAGGGCCTAGGCATGTGATGGTGCACAGGGGGGAAGGACCTATCTTGGGACATTAGGGAGTACAAGGATCCGCCTCAAGTGAGTATCAGGAGGTCATCCCTCTCCCCTTTCCCTAGCGCCAGGACCATCTATTGTATTGTTTCCCTGGGGTACCCTTTGTTTTGCCTCTCTCATTGGGGGTCCACTTGTCCTGGTGTGATACCTATATGGGGACAGAACTATCATATTAGGGATCATTCTGTCCACATCACTGTTTCACTGTTCTGTGTAAGCTTGGATATAGCTGATTTTGCAGTCATTAATAGGCTGGAAAAGCCCATCTGGATGGTCTCAGATTATTTTCTGCTAAAGAGACTGTAGTGCCCCCACCCAACATTGGCTGACTAAAGATTTCTTATACATGACTTTCTGTATAATTACCCAAATGGTGTGCACAAAGAGGATCAGTGAGCAAGCAAACACTCACTGCAAGCTCTGAAATGATGTGTTTAAGGACACAGAGGACACATCTCATCCACAAATGTCAAACAGTCAGCAACCCACACACAATGCTCCAGAAGAATGAAGTACCTCTCTGACCCATCGCTCTGTAGCCGCAAGACAGAGAAGGCAATGATGAAAAGCTAAGCTCTGTGGGACCTTTTATTTCCTCCACACCAAACAGCTGATCTAAAAATGCCAGTAATGGAAAGGTCAGAATTTGCATATAGTCCAGTCATCCACAGCACCTCCTTTGATGTTTTTCCTACTGTAACAAGCTTTTTTTTTTTAACAAAAAAACCCTAAAATATAGATTTTTACTGAAATTTACATTAACAAACAAGTATACATTAACAATCTCATTATCATATATGAAACACAATGGATGCTGTTGTATAAGGAAATTGTGACCATATCTGAAGATGTATTAAAATATAACACACATGGGGTTTTTGCATTAAATTTACTGTGTATTTTACACTGTGTATTTTGTGTATAAAATACACAGCATTTTACAGTACTAGCATAATCAATTAGGTTTCTGAAATCTCATGCACATGTTTGTTTTTTTCATGCAAATTTTGAGCCCTGCCACATTTTTGCCAAGACATGTCATGTGAATTCTTTCATTGAACTTGTAGCACTTTTCACCCTTTAAAGTGTATGGGGAGTAACATACATAAAAAAAATATAAAAATGTGACAATCGCACGTAGTGTACACATTTTTTCTGTTAGCACATTTGTATTGTTAAATTTGCTGACGGATTCATTTTCACTTACAACAAAGAGCGTTTTTAGAATTCCAAATTAAAGAGGTTATCTCGAATTTTTAAATTAATGAGCTATACTTAGACTAGGCCATGAATATTACACTGATGAGGGTCTGATTCATGTAACCAATGTCCGTCATCTGTTTGAAGGGACTTGGGAGGTTGTGAAAGCTGTACAGTTGCTGCTACCTCTTTAGTGTTTACAAAGTAGAAATAATATAGTGATGTGGTAGCTCAACATACTCGGAACGTTAATGTCTCAAGATGTAGCGATGACACAAGGAGTCAATAGAAAAATAGCTAGGAGCAAATCAACAATGAAGTAATTGGACAAAGTCTTCAAATTGAGGAATATTTGGCAATGAACACACGGCTTGTACATAGTTTGGTCTTTTCTGTAGGAACATATGAATGCAAAACTTGGACAATAAACTAGAAGAAAAATAGATGAATTTGAAATGTGATGCTGGAGAAGGATGTTATTAATACCATGGATGGCAAGAAAAACAAATCTATTTTGGAACAAATCAAGCCGGACATGTCACTCGAAGCAAGGATCACCAAGCTACGACTTGCCTATTTTGGATGCATCACTAGCAAAGGACATAATGGTCAGAAGAATGAAAGAAACATGGCAAAGAGGAAGACCAGCAACCCAATGGCTTTATACTATTAAGATAACCGCGGAGAAGACCCTGGTGGACTTATCTAGCCTTGCACAAGATCGATCTTCCTATAGAGAGTTCAATCATCAAGTGGCCAAGTCTCGAAACCAATCTGAAGGTCTTTTAAAAAAAAACAAAAATTGCATCCCGCCCTTTTTTTGTAACATGGATCTTCAAAACAATCCCATAGTAATATGAAAAATGACATGGATCCAACACAGCCTTCTAAATGGATCACACCTTCTCTTTATTCCATATGGAATACCTACAAAAAAAACCAATGGATAAATCCCTTCACTTGCACATAAAAAATTCCTAAGAATGCTCCTGGTTTATAAACTATAATCTTCAATTTTCAATGTTTGTGATTGATTGGCATGCTATTTGTACTTTCCTGTTTTGTAGTGCTGGTTCAAGGTATCACAGCGTTGCTATAGAACTGTCCTAAAATAAAAATAAGGATTAAATAAAAATTAAATAAGGAGAAACGTGAAGGTAAACTAGATAGACCATGTGGTCTTTTTCTGTCACCAGTCTTTTAATTTGTATGTTAAACATTGGCATGTTCCCAATGTATGGCTGTGGACTATTTGTGTGGCACCCCAGTGGCCTGGTTGTTACAGTAGTGTTGCCCCCACAAAGGGGTTAATACTAAGCCTGGAAGCAAGCGAGGGGTCCCTTGGTCAGTATCTACATTCAACACAGTTCCTACTCCGGGCCAGCAGAGGGAGCTCTAAACCTGCTGTTCTGGAGAGCTTCTCAGAAGCTCTGACCTGGTGGAGGACTTAGAGGAGTGGCAGTTGGGAGTTGACCGTTGAAGAGAGAGGAGTTGGAGCCAGGAGTTTGAGGAGAGTAGACTAGTTTTTCCTGAGTTCGTGGAGCTGAGAGAAGCTTGGCTTAGGCGAACGGAGTCTGACAAAGAGGCAAAAAGGAGGAAGACTCTGGTGAGGGGAGCTAAGTTGGCTCACCCTAGAAGGGCACCTAGGAACTGGACACCGGAGTCCGTGGCTGCTCGGGTGCGCCAGCCCCGGTAGCTAAATCCAGAGGGCAGGAGGATTACAAGTCTCCTGGCCCCCACAGACCACCTGAAGGCAAAGCCACAGATTAGGGACTGGGATCCGATGTCAGCAAAGCGGTACCTGCGACGGCCCGAGCAGCCTGCCATACGGGTGAGAGAATTACCACAAGGGATAGAGGAAAGGGCCTAGGCCTAGGAGAAGCAGCGGGGGGCCCTGAAAAACCAGGAAAGAGCATAGCGGGTAGGCCTCAACTCCACCTTGCCAGGGAGGCTTCCCCAACTGCTTCCAGGCTATTCAGACCAACATCATCACCACCTGTACCAGGTACTCAGGAATTTCTCACCGGTTAGCAAGTATAGTGAAAGGTAACGAAACTGCAGTCCTTGTCTGTTATTGTCCACATTCCTGGCCCTGCACCCTGAAGCCCACCAGTTGCCGAAAAATAGACTCTCCACTGGTTGCCCCGAGGTCCTGCTCCACCTGTGGGGAGCAATATCATTTCAGCTGAGCCATCATCATCTGCCCCTGGGAATACACAGCGCAGCGGCGGCTCACATAGCCGCAGTACCACATGTGGCGTCACAAACTTTTACTTTTAACTACAACTCCCATCATCATAATTATCATTTCTTTTTTTATTGAAAGACACCGCCAGGGTCACGAAACAGGGCCATGCCGCCGCGACATAACCGGACTAGTCCGGCCGGGTAACGAGTACCCCCGGCCCTGGAGCTGGGCGTGTCACTTGCACCCTCATAGACCCCTCAAATATACAGTTATTTTACTATCTATATATATGAAGAAATCTTTTCTCCCAGGAAAGGGGCAAAAGTGTTTTGGACACTTGTTCAGCAAGACAGTTCTAATTGTTTGCCTGCTTCATGCTTCTGTGTTACTTTCCTCCACTGTCTAAAAATCACACTTGAGTAATAAGTCTGTGTCAATCTTTATTCAAATATTTTCTTTGCCCCCAAAAATAACTGTCTCTAATTCTTTCCAGACTACACCTACTAGATCATGGTTTCTCTGATAGTTCACTGTTCACTATGTTTCTCTGACACAATCAGAAATTTTTACATCCGCATTAGTAAGGGTGGTGCCCCCTTCCTTTACCTGCCACTTTGCTAATAGAATCATTAGTCATAATGCCCGAATGATACCATATACTTACCTCCTCCCAAACAGCTTCCTTCTCCACACTCACAACATACTATCAGGATAAACAGGATAACCCTAATAACATCTGTCAATCATCTGAGTATCTGGCAGCTCATGATACCAGTGTATGTGTAAGCAGTGGCGTAAGTTGAAGCTTATATGCCCCAATGCAAGAGATCCAACTTGGCCCTGTATAATTGCAAATTTTTAATACCACTAGTTGTTTCATGTAGGCCAAATGGACTTTACAGGCCCCCTAGCTTCCAGGGTTCAGATGTGATTGCAATCCCTGCACCTATTGTAGTTATGTCTGGGGCAAGGGCCTTCTTCACACTCTAAATATTAGTGTGTAGATATACACACTTGATTTGGTGACATTTTTGCCTTATTTTCCTTTCTGCTGTGAACAAGAAACTTGATCCTCCTTTTATAAGCTTTATAGTTTAATGAGGATACAGTGTAATACTTCAAAATATTTGGTTCAATGTGGAAGAACAAGTAAAACTGCCCTAAGGAGATCTCCTTGCAATACGCGCTAAATACCTTGTTTATGAGCCAGATAACTTGGAAGAGGCTAGACTGCTGGCATTTCAGTAACTATATCCCTCTCTGTCAGTCTTGTCATTTTATGAGTCAGTTATTGAAATGATCTACAAGACAACTCCGATGAGGAGTCACAGTGTGCCTCATAGGAGCCTTAATTGTGTCTGTATGGGGAGATAAGGTATGCACACCAGTGACTATGTAAGGGGAATACATGAAATAGCAGAAACTGCTGTGTGAATACTGACTTGAAAAATCCAATAGCTATATGTAAGAGTGAAAATGTGAAAAATGGAATCTGCATTACTGCCATGAACATATGAATAAAGAGAAATTTAGCTACTGAATTGATCAATGCAATAGAGCCCCAACACTACGCCAAAGTATTTCTCTACGTTGGGGTCCCTAGCTTGTGTGTGTCCTCTAATGCAGTTAAAAAACTTACCGTGTATGGGAAGCTGAGACCCAGGCTATTTATGCGTATGATATGGATTGGCAATAGGTGTGGTTGGGGAGGGTTCACAAACGAAAAACTACTAACAATAAGGAATAACGTTTGGAACACCATTCTAAGTCTGAACTGGGTGCAAAAACCTAAAAAAACACACGGTAAGTTTTTTTTAACTGCATGAGAGGACACACACAAGCTAGGGACCCCAACGTAGAGAAATACTTTGGCGTAGTGTTGGGGCTCTATTGCATTGATCAATTCAGTAGCTAAATTTCTCTTTATTCATATGTTCATGGCAGTAATGCAGATTCCATTTTTCACATTTTCACTCTTACATATAGCTATTGGATTTTTCAAGTCAGTATTCACACAGCAGTTTCTGCTATTTCATGTATTCCCCTTACATAGTCACTGGTGTGCATACCTTATCTCCCCATAGTGATGTTTTTTTAGGTTTTTGCACCCAGTTCAGACTTAGAATGGTGTTCCAAACGTTATTCCTTATTGTTAGTAGTTTTTCATTTGTGAACCCTCCCCAACCACACCTATTGCCAATCCATATCATACACATAAATAGCCTGGGTCTCAGCTTCCCATACACGGTAAGTTTTTTTTAACTGCATGAGAGGACACACACAAGCTAGGGACCCCAACGTAGAGAAATACTTTGGCGTAGTGTTGGGGCTCTATTGCATTGATCAATTCAGTAGCTAAATTTCTCTTTACTCATATGTTCATGGCAGTAATGCAGATTCCATTTTTCACATTTTCACTCTTACATATAGCTATTGGATTTTTCAAGTCAGTATTCACACAGCAGTTTCTGCTATTTCATGTATTCCCCTTACATAGTCACTGGTGTGCATACCTTATCTCCCCATAGTGATGTTTTTTTAGGTTTTTGCACCCAGTTCAGACTTAGAATGGTGTTCCAAACGTTATTCCTTATTGTTAGTAGTTTTTCGTTTGTGAACCCTCCCCAACCACACCTATTGCCAATCCATATCATACGCATAAATAGCCTGGGTCTCAGCTTCCCATACACGGTAAGTTTTTTTTAACTGCATGAGAGGACACACACAAGATAGGGACCCCAACGTAGAGAAATACTTTGGCGTAGTGTTGGGGCTCTATTGCATTGATCAATTCAGTAGCTAAATTTCTCTTTATTCATATGTTCATGGCAGTAATGCAGATTCCATTTTTCACATTTTCACTCTTACATATAGCTATTGGATTTTTCAAGTCAGTATTCACACAGCAGTTTCTGCTATTTCATGTATTCCCCTTACATAGTCACTGGTGTGCATACCTTATCTCCCCATAGTGATGTTTTTTTAGGTTTTTGCACCCAGTTCAGACTTAGAATGGTGTTCCAAACGTTATTCCTTATTGTTAATTGTGTCTGTGGCTGTAAAACTGAAAGTAAACAGAACATAAAATTCTGGTTAAAAGAAAAAGCTGAATGAGGTTGCAATTGTGATGCCCTGGACTAGCCAGGTAGTCACAGACATAACAACACACACACCCCCTCCCCTGGATAGTCACACCAGTCAAACAAAAACCCTTGTTGCCTCCCTCCAGAGTCGGATGTCCACACCAGGTGGGGCGGAGCCAGGCGGTTGGCCCCACCCACCGAGGAGTTCACAGGCCTGGAGGCGGGAAAAGTGACAGATTTTGTGTAGACAGTGAAAGGAGAGGTCAGAAACTGTCGGTGTCTGGGTAGGGGCCCAGACACAAACAGCAAGGTTTGCAGACGGTGGTGGCCGTCTGGAGGAGTTAGTGGACCTCTGCAGAACCGCAGGACCGGGGTCGGGCGGTGGCCCGCCGGTACCGAACCGGGGAGCGGAGGGAAGCTAAGCACACAGGCAGGGCCATCGGACCCCGATTAGGCTTGGAGCCGCCGACGACGGTCAAATCTGAGTGTGACCGGTACCCCAGGGGTTTCCTAACAACCAAGACCCGACAGAAGGCAACAGTCCACGCTGTGAGGATATACAGCCACCGTCATAGGCTAGAGATCCAAGGGCCAGTGCCTGCGGGCAAAACGGGCTCCATCGGTACCTATACGCCGGGGAGCGGACTACCGGTGGGCAACCACAGGAGTCAGAACATTCTAACAGGTGCAGGGAAAGAAAGCCACCATCAGCTGTCCAGGGAGAACACAAAAACACTGCAGCCGGCTGCGGGACCCGTCCATCCAGCCGTTTGGTTTACCAGAGACTCTGTCATTGACTGCCTGAGTGAGTACACCAGTGCCATCCGGCACCGCGCCGCGCTGCCCCTGCAACCCTGCATCCCAGCCATCCAGCCTCCCCGTTACACCACCGGGACCCAGGACCACCAACCCCTACCCACGGAGGGGACAACATCCTAGCTGCTCCCTACCATCGCTCCCAGGATCCCCGTCACCAGCAGCGGTGGTGCCCTTTATCACCACGACCCGTGGGTGGCGTCACGAACTATCTCCCTAAACAAACCACCCCCTTTTCACTGATAGACGAGGAGCGCTGCTCGAGTCCCTGGGTCCGGTCCACCGCTCGAGCCACCGAGCAGCAGCAGAAGCCCCGGACCCGAGCGTGGCGAGCGCGTCCCCTCCGCCCGCGACACAATCAGACAAGCTGTTGTTGGTCCAGTTTTTAGATCCAAGACCAGAGGTGGATCCAGCAGGAAGGAGAAGAAGAAGAATACTCCTTCTTTAATTAATCCAATAAAAGAAAGAATTAATTTTTATTATCTGGACTGGATGCTGGAGTTTTTTTTCACTTGGATTTAGGAGTGGCCTCTCTTCCGTGCACCGTCCGTGATTGTCTCCACTGGGTGAGCTGGTATTCCTGTGTTTATGGATTTCTTCCTTAATGGGGTATTCTGGTTACAAGACATTCTCACCTATCCCCAGGATGACTCTGGAACACTGCTCCATTTTTCCTCTATGGAATTGCCAAAACACGATTACAGAATATTGTTTTTCTGGATGTTTTAGTTAAAGTACATAAGAAGAAATAAGAATGATTAAGGGGATATTTTGGATACAACAAATTATCACATATCTGATGATAGAGACGAATAGTGATCTAGAAGCTATCATCTATCCGATGCGGTTCCATAGAATCCATGGCTTAGTGGAATTTTGCCAATAGCCAGTGACAGTGATTGGTTGAAGATGTTCTTTCTATCCCAGCAACAATAGTGGATCAGAAGAGGATCTGTTGATGGCAGAAATTGATTGCATATAAGGAGCTAATTTACGACTGACTACTAGTAATGGACGGTCCTCCGGATGGTCGGTCTCGGGGAGTCTCGCTCGATCATTTTGTAAGGATCGAGATTGGGATCGAGATAACACGATCTTGCGTCCGATCACTGATCTTGTACTTTACAGTTATGGGATGGGGCAGTGGGGCTGTAATATAAAGAATATAGTTAATAAGAAACATTGTCATTATACTTACAGGTCACGCGATGCATCCTGCAGACTATGTCTCCCTGCCGCTTCTGAATCCGAGCCCGATCATCGCTGTGCCCTCCCGGTAACCAGCGCTGACTAAATGACCTTTCGTGACGTCATAGCAATGTGACCAGTCAGGTGTGAATTTTGTGTTACCTCGTTGGTTACAGACTGGTTACATGATTATGACGTCATGCAAGGTCCTGCAGTGTCAGTGACTAGGGATGGGCAAGCATGCTCGCCGGTACTCGGTGCTAGCCCGAGCATCTGAGTACTCGAGATACTCGGCGAGCGCCGAGTACCAGCGAGATGCTTGGGCATGTCAGGGTTAAAATGACGATGATGATGATGAGACTCAAAGGGTCTCTCGGGATCTGGCTGCTTTTTCAAATTAAACTGTCATGTGTGCACGTGAGATTAAATAATAACGGACAGCAAGTCAGTTATAGCTATCTCCATGACTGGCACTGACCAAGTGGTCTTTATTATTTGAAACTTTCCACAACTCTTGAGAAGTGAAGGGTGTGGACAAAATATAGTCCAATCAAATATCGTGGGTCTGAGCTTCAAGACATATAGATCTGCATAGTCTCTTCCTGATTGGTCAGTCCAGGCTCCAGGAATTTCGTTTGTATATCATCTCCTTTGGATGTAGACAGGATACGGCAGCCATCTTTAGGATTACATGTGCTGATACACACATATATATATATATATATATATGTATATATATATATATATATATATATATACACACACACACACTGTGTCTAAGGAAAATACACTGAATATATAATATACATATATACATGTTAGTAAGAAACAAAAACATTCACAAATATGTGTGTCAGTTTACATCTAGTGATGAGCGAGTACCAAAAAGCTCGGGTGCTCGAGGCTCGGGCCGAGCATCCCAAGATACTCGTGTACTCGGCCCGAGCACCAAGCCCAATGTTATCCTATGGGAGACCCGAGTATTTTTCTGAAATGACCCCCGGCAGCATGTAGAAACCCTAAAAATGTCACAAGAGTCTCAGAAGAGTGCTCAAATGACATGGCAACAGCATGGGGAAGACCCCTTGAAGCATTTATCACTCAAAAGTCACAGCTGTGAACAATTTTGTCTGAGTTTTACGCCATTTTTACGGACTCACCAGAAAACCTTCCAAAATGACACCAAAATGAATTTTCATGGCGGAAATGTAAAGGGCACATACCCAATAGTGAGATAGAGCTGGTGTATGTTACTTTTTGAGATTAATACATGAAAGATTTTACGTGAAACATTGTGTGGCACTCCGATGTCCAAAACGCACGTTTTGTGCTTTTTACTAGCGATGTCGGTCATTTTTTTTTCATTCTATCTCCCGTCGGTCGGTCTCGCTCTGTCTGTCTCTCTCTGTCTTGTCTGTCCCCCTCTCACAGTCTGTCGGTCATTCTCCCCCCTCTCTCTTACTTACTGTTCCCCGATCACTGCCGCGGCGCTGCACAGCTGGTCACTAAACTCCGGCGGCTTTTCCTCTTTTGAAAAAGCCGGCCGCTCATTAAACAATCTCGTATTCCCTGCTTTCCTGCTTTTCGGCGCCTATGATTGGTTGCAGTGAGACACGCCCCCATGCTGAGTGACAGGTGTCTCACTGCACCCAAACACAGCAGCCGGTGGGTGTGTGTATACTGTGCAGTGAAATAAATAATTAAATAATTAAAAAAAAACGGCGTGCGGTCCCCCCAATTTTAATACCAGCCAGATAAAGCCATACGGCTGAAGGCTGGTATTCTCAGGATGGGGAGCTCCACGTTATGGGGAGCCCCCCAGCCTAACAATATCAGTCAGCAGCCGCCCAGAATTGCCGCATACATTATATGCGACAGTTCTGGGACTGTACCCGGCTCTTCCCGATTTACCCTAGTGCGTTGGCAAATCGGGGTAATAAGGAGTTAATGGCAGCCCATAGCTGCCACTAAATCCTAGATTAATCATGTCAGGCGTCTCCCCGAGATTCCTTCCATGATTAATCTGTAAATTACAGTTAAAAAACACACACACCCGAAAAATCCTTTATTAGAAATAAAAAACACTAACAAAGTCCCTCATCACCAATTTATTAACCCCGACAAACCCTCCATGTCCGGCGTACTCCACAGTCCTCCAGCGTCGCATTCATAGATTTTTCTGCAGTTGGATCGGCTTCTCTAGTGTTGACTCATGGCTCTTTCTCGCTTGTCATTTAGGATCAATCAGTCTCCTGACTGGAGACCATATGCTAATAGCTCTGATTTAAGATCTGGAATTGGAAAATACACCTGTTTATCACACTATTCAGTCAATTATATAAAAATTGTACATGCCTGTGTTAAACCAAAAAATATCTTACATAAAGACCTGTTTATTACGAAAAGAAAACAAAACAAAACATTTTATACACGATTTACTAGTTTACTAGTTTCCACTTTTCTATAAAATATACACTTTTTGTAAACACATTTTTTTTACATACCACCTTCATGTGCTTCTCAACAATAATGTCGTTTTCTGCACTGGAATGCCTCTGACCAAACCTGGAGAGAAATCTACACAACACGCATAGACTTGCATACGACGTGCTCATGATATACATCTATAATCAGTCTGCAGTCTCTAAAAAATGGGTAGAGTAGGTGCAGGGTGTTTCTGTGGATTCTTTACAATTCTCCTCCTCACTTCGTTTTAGGCACATGTCTTACAAGACTGGGTGAATCTGCCCACCTGAGTACTGAACCCTGGTGTCACCAAAGCACACACTGACAATTGTCTTTCACAGATGTTATCTGGGCCATCATTAAGAAGAGCTCTCATGGCAGAGAAGCTTACCACCCTTTGTCCACAGACCTTCCTCAGTCAGCTGGCTCCCTGCATGTCACACTCCATTCCTTGTTGATTTGCTTGTTCCTGTAGGGATTTAAGAACACAAGGAGTGACAGAAGTCACTAACGATGTGACAGGTGTCACCGAGGCATGGTCGGTATTGGTGAAAGACTCTCAACTCTAGGCCCGTTCACTGCTTCTTGGTCAGCTGCACCTGTGTGGGGATCTCCATCCAATTCCATCAGCTCAGATCTAGACTTTCTCTTCAGCATACCTAATTCATTTGACAACAGGAAAAAATCTACAACCTACATACACCTCTAAAGACTCTTACCCACTCCTGTTCTAACCATCTAGAGAGGCATTTAATGCGGCACTGCCTTCTGTACCCATAGGATTGGAGGGAGTGGTCGAATTTAGACTACCTCATGTTGTGCAAACCGCAGCATATCCAGTGTAGAACCGACCAACATCTTGTTCCATCTATAAAAACAAAAATTAAAAAAATATACATTAGATCATTCTTATAACTTTAACTGGCCATAATACAGTTAGTGGTCATCTATACTTAACATGACTGAAAATACTAAATAAATAAACAAATAAACATAACCGGCGGGGGAAGGGTCAGCTTCAAAACCTATCTAATTTGCCTGCTGCGCCCCCGAAGAGACTGGAGAATATAATTATTACCTTGTCCCCCGTTGTTTAATTTTTTATTTACCAATATAACAAAATTCAGAGTTTTTATGCTGGTATTCCCATAAGAAAAAAATAAGACAGCAGGTAATAAATTAGCTACATACTAGAAACTAAAATTGGACAAACACTGAAAACAACGTATATCTTACAACAATATACATTGCTAGGGAATTTTAAAACCTTACGATAAACACTGTATCCATAAAGAAAAGAAAAACCTTTTGATAATAGAAATAACTGAGACGTGATTAAATGACAGTTGTGACTGGGCGACTAACCTGCAAAAATATATAAATTGTTTAGAAATAATCATAAAAACAGAAAAGGTGATAGAGTCACAAAATAAAAATATATTGTTCAAATAAATCGCCATTAAAAAACAAAACAACACAGAAATTAAATCGCACATCCCATGAAATCTAATATTCCCTATTCAGGTATAAGCAGTAAACTAAAAAATGGAAAATCCTGAACTCTAAGGGTTAAACCAAACTTACGTCACTATTGGGCAAAGACACATTCCATCCTTATCTCTTAAAAGCGAGAGAGGAAGAAGAAAAAAAACCTCATCCTTTGTTATAACAAAGACGTAGCAGTGAACACATCCATTCCCCACATCTCCATTGGATGCATTATACATTTTTACTTATTTCTTTTTACAAATAGATTTGATACATTTTGACATCAGTGGGGGTAAGTCGTTTACAATTTTTGTTTTAAATTAACTAACACAGTACAAAGATATATATTTACCTTCCTCTATTTTATTTTATGATATAATGCTGCAGGACTTCTAAAATACCAATTGATTTTATGTGAACAGATATCTTTCTATTAGTGATGAGCGAGCATGCTTGTTACTACTCGGTACTCGCACGAGTATCACTGTACTCGGGCTACTCGGCGGGGACCGAGTAATCTCGCGATACTCGTGCTGTACTCGTGGTCTTCATTTCTGCATGTTGGCGCTCTTTTGAGAGCCAGCCCTCATGCAGGGATTGGCTGGCAGACCACTGCAATGCCACAGCCCTGTTAGTTGTGGAATTGCAGTGATTGGCCGGCCTGCACAGCGTGACCGAGCCTTTATACCGGCGGGCGCGCTGTGCTCTGCTCACAGCTATCCAGACAGTCAGTGCAGGGAGAGGGTCGCTGCTTCAGGGAAAGGTTTGCGGCCCTTTATAGCTATTTCCGTAGCAGGGCTGCAAACAGTGTGACCAAAAGTCCTTCTCAGGACTATTCTAGTTGTATACAGGCAGGCAGGGTATAGCCAGGTCGGAGTACAGTAGCAGAGTCCTTCTCAGGACTATTGTTGCTGTATACAGGCAGGGTATAGCCAGGTTGGAATACAGGCTAGTGACCAAAAGAGTCCTTGTCAGGACTATTGTAGCAGTATACAGGCAGGCAGGCAGGGTATATAGCCATTCCTAGTGGTGACCGTATACCAGCCTTCATCATATCTGGGGCTGGTGTACACAGTCTAAAACAGTCCTGATAGTGTCAGACTTCTCAGCAATTGTCGCTCCTAAAACCTGTTAGGTTCTTAGTGCGTCCGTGCTTGCATTTAAAAACCGCACGTGTGTGCCTGTCGGTGGCAGCGTACAGGTGCACTTGTGTGCGTTTTTACCAAACTATTATATAACGCACAAGTGTAGTGTATAATACACGTCAGTCAGCAGTGGCTGATAGTGTCAGAGTTCTTAATTTTTGCTCCTAAAACCTGTGTTAGGTTCTTAGTGCGTCCGTGCTTGCATTTAAAAACCGCACGTGTGTGCCTGTCGGTGGCAGCGTACAGGTGCACTTGTGTGCGTTTTTACCAAACTATTATATAACGCACAAGTGTAGTGTATAATACACGTCAGTCAGCAGTGGCTGATAGTGTCAGAGTTCTTAATTTTTGCTCCTAAAACCTGTGTTAGGTTCTTAGTGCGTCCGTGCTTGCATTTAAAAACAGCATGTGTGTGCCTGTCGGTGGCAGCGTACAGGTGCACTTGTGTGCGTTTTTACCAAACTATTATATAACGCACAAGTGTAGTGTATAATACACGTCAGTCAGCAGTGGCTGATAGTGTCAGAGTTCTTAATTTTTGCTCCTAAAACCTGTGTTAGGTTCTTAGTGCGTCCGTGCTTGCATTTAAAAACCGCACGTGTGTGCCTGTCGGTGGCAGCGTACAGGTGCACTTGTGTGCGTTTTTACCAAACTATTATATAACGCACAAGTGTAGTGTATAATACACGTCAGTCAGCAGTGGCTGATAGTGTCAGAGTTCTTAATTTTTGCTCCTAAAACCTGTGTTAGGTTCTTAGTGCATCCGTGCTTGCATTTAAAAACCGCACGTGTGTGCCTGTCGGTGGCAGCGTACAGGTGCACTTGTGTGTGGTTTTACCAAACTATTATATAACGCACAAGTGTAGTGTATAATACACGTCAGTCAGCAGTGGCTGATAGTGTCAGAGTTCTTAATTTTTGCTCCTAAAACCTGTGTTAGGTTCTTAGTGCGTCCGTGCTTGCATTTAAAAACCGCACATGTGTGCCTGTCGGTGGCAGCGTACAGGTGCACTTGTGTGTGTTTTTACCAAACTATTATATAACGCACAAGTGTAGTGTATAATACACGTCAGTCAGCAGTGGCTGATAGTGTCAGAGTTCTTAATTTTTGCTCCTAAAACCTGTGTTAGGTTCTTAGTGCGTCCGTGCTTGCATTTAAAAACCGCACGTGTGTGCCTGTCGGTGGCAGCGTACAGGTGCACTTGTGTGCGTTTTTACCAAACTATTATATAACGCACAAGTGTAGTGTATAATACACGTCAGTCAGCAGTGGCTGATAGTGTCAGAGTTCTTAATTTTTGCTCCTAAAACCTGTGTTAGGTTCTTAGTGCGTCCGTGCTTGCATTTAAAAACCGCACGTGTGTGCCTGTCGGTGGCAGCGTACAGGTGCACGATTTGCACAAACTTTGATATAACGCCCAAGTCTAGTGAATACACGTCAGCACAGCATTGCAAAATGCGCAAGGGCGTTGGCAAGGAACAAGGAAGTGGACGTGATGGTGGTGCAGGCAGAGGCCGAGGTCGTGGGCAAGCTCTAATTTTGCCACAACAAAGGGCCACATCTAGTCGCTCGCACGTCCTGTCCCAAATTCTTGGGGACCGCAGCAGTACACCGCTCTTGAACCAAGACCAGTGTCAACAGGTTGTTAGTTGGATAGCGGATAATGCTTCCAGTCAGATTGGCACCACCACAAACACTCTGTCTTCCACACGGTCAAGTGTCAGTAGCCGTGATACTGCACCGCACATTTCAGAACCTGATCCTCCTTCCTACCACAAGGCTGAGTACACGTCCTTGGACATTAATGATCCCACACTTGGACACTCGGAAGAGCTGTTCACGTTTCCATTCGCACATTCTGGCCTCTCGCCAGCTCATGTTGAAGTGGGTCATGAGGAGATCGTATGTACAGATGGCCAAATATTTGAGCAGCCACGTTCTCACGAAGTTGGCAACGTGTCTCAACAAGGGGTGGACGATGATGAGACACAATTGTCAGGAAGTCAGGAGGAGGAGCAGGGTGCGGAAGAGGAAGACGACGTGGTGGATGATCCAGTAACTGACCCAACCTGGCAGGAGGATATGCAGAGCGAGGACAGCAGTGCACAGGGGGAGGGAGGCGTAGCATCCCAACAGGCAGTAAGAAGCAGGGTGGTGGCTCCAGGCAGAAGTCAGGCAACCGTTCCCCGGAACAACAACACGACACAAGGTGCCTGTACAAATGTTAGGTCTTCCCGAGTCTGGCAGTTTTTTAAGTTGGATCCAGATGATTCTAAAAAGGCCATTTGCAACACCTGCCGTGCCAGCATCAGCAGGGGTACCAAAACTAGCAGCCTGACCACCACCAGCATGATCAGGCACATGTCAGCCAAGCACCCGACTTTGTGGGAAGTACAACAGAGTCGAGGAGCAGTGCTTGCTAATGTCACTGCTACGTCTTCGCTGGTTGTGCATGCGAGCCAATCCCCTGTCCATGCTGCCTGCGAACAAGCCTCCTCCGGTCCTGCACCTGCAGTTGCCTACGCAGAAATAACACCATCATCAAGCACGTCCTTGTCCCAGCGCAGCGTTCAGTTATCCATTCAGCAAACCTTTAAACGCAGGCGCAAATACACTGCCAACACCCCACATGCCACAGTTCTAAATGCTAACATTTCGCGACTGCTTGCGCTGGAAATGTTGCCTTTTAGGCTGGTGGAGACAGAAGCATTCCGCGACCTGATGGCGGCAGCTGTCCCACGTTACTCGGTCCCCAGCCGCCACTATTTCTCCCGGTGTGCCGTCCCCGCGTTGCATAACCACGTGTCACAAAACATCACACGTGCCCTGAACAACGCTGTTTCACCCAAAGTCCACCTAACCACAGACACGTGGACAAGTGCTTGTGGGCAAGGCCGCTACATCTCGTTGACGGCACACTGGGTTAATATTGTGGAAGCTGGGACCCAGTCTGAGCGAGGGACGGAACACGTCCTTCCCACACCAAGGTTTGCAGGCCCTACCTCAGTCAGTGTTTCACCCACACTCTACAGCTCCGGAATGTCATGCTCTTCAGCCTCCTCCTCCTCCTGCGCATCCTCATCCACTGTACCCTCCACACCAGTCCCAAGCTGGAAGCACTGCAGCACTGCCTCGGCGAAGCGGCAACAGGCTGTGCTGAAGCTAATCTGCATAGGTGACAAACCCCACAATGCAGAAGAGCTGTGGACAGCTCTGAAACAGCAGGCAGATCACTGGCTCACACCTCTGAACCTAAAGCCAGGAAAGGTCGTGTGTGACAATGGCCGGAACCTGGTGGTGGCTTTGAGGCGAGGCCAGCTGACACATGTTCCATGCGTGGCCCATGTGCTCAACCTCGTGGTTCAGCGGTTTCTAAAGTCATACCCAGAGCTGTCTGATCTGCTGGTAAAAGTTCGCCGCCTGTCTGCACATTTTCAAAAGTCACCTACTGCTTCAGCCGGCCTTGCCGGCTTTCAGCGCAGTTTGCATCTTCCGGCTCACAGACTGGTGTGTGATGTTCCCACGCGTTGGAATTCAACTCTGCACATGTTGGTCAGGATATGTGAGCAGAAGAGGGCAGTTGTTGAGTACCTGCATCACCTAAGCCATCGGGAAATGGGTCAAACTTCACACATAACACCTGCGGAGTGGAGATGGATGTCCGACCTATGTTCCATCCTCCAAAACTTTGAGGACTCCACCAAGATGGTGAGTGGTGATGACGCCATTATTAGCGTCACCATACCGCTACTCTGCCTTCTAAAACGGTCTCTGCTCAAAACCAAACATGATGCATTGCAGGCGGAGCGCGATGAGTTGCAGCAAGAAACAGTAGTGGGTGTGGGTGATAACACACAGCCCAGCCTCGTCTCATCACAACGTGCAGTGGAGGACTATGACGAGGAGGAGGATGAAGACATGGAGCAAATCTCCGGCCAAATTGAGGATATGACATGCACACCAGTCATATCCTCGGTTCAGCGTGGCTGGCCAGAGGACAGGGTAGATGAGGAGGAGGAGGAGGAGGAGGACAGCATGTTCAGTCAACGTGTTGGTCAGGCTACTGAAGTCCTGGCTGTTAAGAGTCTGGCGCACATGGCTGACTTTATGGTAAGCTGCCTGTCTCGTGACCCTCGCGTTAAGAACATCTTGGCCGACAATCATTACTGGTTGGTAACACTGTTAGACCCACGCTACACGGAGAACTTTATGTCTCTTATTCCCGAGGCGGAGAGGTCAACCAAAATGCAGCAGTTCCGGAAGGCCATAGTCACGGAAGTAGGCAAAGCATTCCCCTCACAAAACGCTAGCGGCATAGGTCAGGAATCAGTGGACAACCAAGGCGTACAGCCGAGAGAGGCACAAGTCCAATCCGCCAGAGGTAGGGGAACAGTCTTTAAGATGTGGGACAGTTTTCTCAGCCCCTCACGTACCACAGCCCCTGAGGTGCGGGGTAGTGCCACAAGAAATCCTAAGTTTGCCCAGATGCTCAAGGAGTACCTTGCAGATCGAACAACTGTACTCCGACATTCCTCTGTGCCTTACAATTATTGGGTATCCAAGGTGGACACGTGGCATGAATTGGCTCTCTACGCCTTGGAAGTCCTGGCCTGCCCTGCCGCTAGCGTTTTGTCAGAGCGTGTTTTTAGTGCCGCAGGTGGAATCATTACAGATAAACGCACCCGCCTTTCAACTGAAAATGCTGACAGGCTGACTCTGATCAAGATGAACAAGGGTTGGATTGGGCCAGACTTCACCACACCACCAGCAAATGAGAGCGGAATTTAAAGTTTGTAACGGGAATTTGCCATACTTTGGATAATCGCTGGACTGCTCCTCCTTCTCCTCATGCGCCACCATGATGACCGTTACAAGAGTTAGGCCTTTGTTTCAGGTATACCCCAGTGGTAAATTTTTTCGCCCATTCTTTGCAGAATGGACATTACAACGACAGGAGACCCGCTCCTTTGCAATGGGAACAATGTTTTGAGGCCCTCATGCACGTCTCTATGCAGGGACAACGTGGAGCCTCCCAATTTTTGGCTGCCCTGCCAAAGGGCTATACTACAAAAGACCCACTTCCTTCCAATGGGCACTTCAGGTTTACAGGCCCTCATGCACGTCTCTATCCAGGGACAACGTGGAGCCTCCCAATTTTTGGCTGCCCTGCCTAAGGGCTATACTACAATAGACCCACTTCCTTCCAATGGGCACTTCAGGTTTACAGGCCCTCATGCACGTCTCTATCCAGGGACAACGTGGAGCCTCCCAATTTTTGGCTGCCCTGCCTAAGGGCTATACTACAATAGACCCACTTCCTTCCAATGGGCACTTCAGGTTTACAGGCCCTCATGCACGTCTCTATCCAGGGACAACGTGGAGCCTCCCAATTTTTGGCTGCCCTGCCTAAGGGCTATACTACAATAGACCCACTTCCTTCCAATGGGCACTTCAGGTTAACAGGCCCTCATGCACGTCTCTATCCAGGGACAACGTGGAGCCTCCCAATTTTTGGCTGCCCTGCCAAAGGGCTATACTACAAAAGACCCACTTCCTTCCAATGGGCACTTCAGGTTAACAGGCCCTCATGCACGTCTCTATCCAGGGACAACGTGGAGCCTCCCAATTTTTGGCTGCCCTGCCAAAGGGCTATACTACAAAAGACCCACTTCCTTCCAATGGGCACTTCAGGTTAACAGGCCCTCATGCACGTCTCTATCCAGGGACAACGTGGAGCCTCCCAATTTTTGGCTGCCCTGCCAAAGGGCTATACTACAAAAGACCCACTTCCTTCCAATGGGCACTTCAGGTTAACAGGCCCTCATGCACGTCTCTATCCAGGGACAACGTGGAGCCTCCCAATTTTTGGCTGCCCTGCCAAAGGGCTATACTACAATAGACCCACTTCCTTCCAATGGGCACTTCAGGTTTACAGGCCCTCATGCACGTCTCTATCCAGGGACAACGTGGAGCCTCCCAATTTTTGGCTGCCCTGCCTAAGGGCTATACTACAATAGACCCACTTCCTTCCAATGGGCACTTCAGGTTTACAGGCCCTCATGCACGTCTCTGTCCAGGGACAACGTGGAGCCTCCCAATTTTTGGCTGCCCTGCCTAAGGGCTATACTACAATAGACCCACTTCCTTCCAATGGGCACTTCAGGTTTACAGGCCCTCATGCACGTCTCTATCCAGGGACAACGTGGAGCCTCCCAATTTTTGGCTGCCCTGCCCAAGGGCTATACTACAATAGACCCACTTCCTTCCAATGGGCACTTCAGGTTAACAGGCCCTCATGCACGTCTCTATCCAGGGACAATGTGGAGCCTCCCAATTTTTGGCTGCCCTGCCAAAGGGCTATACTACAAAAGACCCACTTCCTTCCAATGGGCACTTCAGGTTAACAGGCCCTCATGCACGTCTCTATCCAGGGACAACGTGGAGCCTCCCAAATTTTGGCTGCCCTGCCAAAGGGCTATACTACAAAAGACCCACTTCCTTCCAATGGGCACTTCAGGTTTACAGGCCCTCATGCACGTCTGTATGCAGGGTCATTGGTGAACCTCAAAATTTTGGACTGCCCTGGCAAAGGAAAATACTACAAAGACTCAGTTCCTCAAAATGGGCACATTAGACTCAGAGGCCTTTATGTACGTCTCTTCTCAGGGACATCGGAGTGCCACACAATGTTTTACGTAAAATCTTTCATGTATTGATCTCAAAAAGTAACATACATTAGCTCTATCTCACTATTGGGTATGTGCCCTTAACATTTCCGCCATGAAAATTCATTTTGGTGTCATTTTGGAAGGTTTTCTGGTGAGTCCGTAAAAATGGCGTAAAACGCGGACAAAATTGTTCACAGCTGTGACTTTTGAGTGATAAATGCTTCAAGGGGTCTTCCCCATGCTGTTGCCATGTCATTTGAGCACTCTTCGGAGACTTTTGTACCATTTTTAGGGTTTCTACATGCTGCCGGTGGTCATTTCACAAAAATACTCGGGTCTCCCATAGGATAACATTGGGCTCGTTGCTCGGGCCGAGTACACGAGTATCTTGGGAGGCTCGGCCCGAGCTTCGAGCACCCGAGCTTTTTAGTACTCGCTCATCACTACTTTCTATTCATCAATTCTGTAAAAGTTTCACTTACTTATCTTTGACTTGCATTTATGGGATAGCTGAGTAAACAAATATACTGTTTTATACTTATTCAAATGTGTTAGTCATATATACCAGAGAACACCTCCCACCGGGGATGGGTGGAGAGCTTTAAACAAAGAGCCATTGCGAGGGGCGTGGCTTATGAGGTATACTGCCATCAGTGGGTGTAGCAAGATAGCTGCCACAGGAAGTTCCAGGCACCTGACTTCCGGGTGTAGCATCTATGTTGTGACTCCCTGGGTGTACTGGGAGTGGCTGGAACTAGGTAGTAAACCAGGGGTGTTACTTTTAGTGCCTGTAAACCAATTTGCATTCCAGCATACAAAGGAGAGATTTGATTAGTACCAGGTATGAATGACTTCTAAAGGAGAACAATGAGGCACAGCTAGAGAAAAACATTAGTAATTCTACAAACGGCAACACACAGTGAATAGGGTCTTTGTCCTCCAGTATACCCTCACTAGAGATTAATCTAAACTTCAGTACATGGGTTGCAGCCTGCCATCTAGTGGTAGTCCAACGATTTTACACAACTTTTTGCAATCTTTTATATATTTTTTCCGCTCTTTTTTTTTTTTTTGTAACTAGGGCGACAGCGTTCTCAGCTCCTACTAAAAACAATCTCTTCTTGAACAGAGTATACAGTGCTCTAATTGGACCGACCGGTTCCAACTGAACCCTTTTTCCCTCCTCCCTGTTATGCAATAAGGACACACTTAGATGTCCAACGTACGAATACAAAACCGTTCCTCGTACGTTCCTATTTTTTCTTCCGGCTTCTTACATAACAGTGCATGAGTTAATACTCAGGGAAATACGCTGATTCAAAACACTTTTCTCCACCACCAGAATCCCTCCCCCTCTTTCCCGTGGAAGAGGACGCACTTTTTCAGCGTCCAACACGTGGATACTAATACCGTTCTCCACGTGTTCCTATCCGGCTATAAAACACAGAAATCGATGTGTTAAAAAAACACTGGGGGAAATGCCGATTCCCTTATCTCTCTGTTCCAAAAACAAAACAACAATTACAAGTTACTGAAAAACGCATAAACCAGTTAATTTCTCTCTAATCCAAACAAAATAGCACTTGTCTTTCTTACAAATCACTACAACTCCTTTGCTTGCTTTTGCTACACAAAGGCTGCTGCTACATCCTGTATGTTAGCCCACTGACCCCTCCTTTCTCCTCACTCCAAGCAGCTATGGGTATATGACCCCTCCTTTCTCCGTTTCAATGCAAAGACCACGGCAGTGGGGGATTGCTAACACACACTGACCCCCCTTAATGCTGCTTCCTTTGCTCTCAGTGAAAAAAACTACAGGGACGTAGGCTGCGTATTTCGATCTCCGCTCTGTCTCTGTCTCAAGCAGCCAGTTGGGGACTGACCCCCCCTTCTCGCATTCTTTATTCTCAATAGAAAGACTTTCAGGGATGTCCCTGGGCTCTACCAGACCCCCGCTGTCTGCCTCTTCGCTCTAAACAGCGATGGGTAATTCACTAACACCCCTTGCTTCCTTTGTGTAAGAGACTGCAGGTACAGCTGCGTAATGCGACTCCCACTCTGTGTCCAGCAGCAATTAACTTTTTGAGAACTAAGTCAGAGGAATTTACAAGCTTCTACCCCGTTTACAACTCAGAAATACAGACAGTCAGATCCGTTAAAACCTACGCCTAGCACCTATGGGGGCTGGGTCCTTCTCTAGGTCACCGGCGACTGACAGTCACACCGTTAGGTCTCCAGTGCACTACCATTCTCCGGACTAGTGACCACCCCCTTTCGCCAGGTGTCTCTCGAACCACAGGTAAAACAGCACACACAATGTATATGATGCTTACCGCGGATCGGAGGGTGATCAATCCTATCAAGCGACACCTGGATACTTGTGGAGTAGCCCCCAGATGTCCGGAAAGTGGAAGCTCTGACTCACTCTTTTCGGTGGCTCCACATTTGGCGCGCCAACTGTCAGGGTTAAAATGACGATGATGAGGATGAGACTCAAAGGGTCTCTCGGGATCTGGCTGCTGTTTCAAATTAAACTGTCATGTGTGCCCGTGAGATTAAATAATAACGGACAGCAAGTCAGTTATAGCTATCTCCATGACTGGCACTGACCAAGTGGTCTTTATTATTTGAAACTTTCCACAACTCTTGAGAAGTGAAGGGTGTGGACAAAATACAGTCCAATCAAATATCGTGGGTCAGAGCTTCAAGATATATAGATCTGCATAGTCTCTTCCTGATTGGTCAGTCCAGGCTCCAGGAATTTATTTGTATATCATCTCCTTTGGGTGTAGACAGGATACGGCAGCCATCTTTAGGATTACATGTGCTGGTATATATATATATATATATATATATATATATATATATATACATACACACACACACACACTGTGTCTAAGGAAAATACACTGAATATATAATATACATATATACATGTTAGTAAGAAACAAAAACATTCACAAATATGTGTGTTAATTTACATCTACTGAACTATATACCTGAGTCTATGAAATGGCTGAATTAAGTATTTCTGGGTACTCAACTCATGTCCTCAACAGGCACATGCTCGGCTACCCCTTCCTACATGTTGGCGCTCTTTACAGAGACAGCCCACATGCAGGGAATGCAGCCGACACACTGTAATGCCACAGCTGGTGTATAGCGGCGCCAGTAATCAGGTGATCGGAGATCACCATTGCTATAGTAACCCACTCGTTAGGTTACTATGGCAACTCATTGAGTGATTAGACAGCACGGGGAGCAGAAGACTTCTTCCTCCCCTCGCGCTTTCTGATATAGCAAAGCTAGATTGGTGACAGAAGACCAGGATTGTGGAGGGGCACACATGGCCTTGCTAGGCTCCACCCACTTCGCACTCCGCCACCCGCGCACATGGCCCCGCTAGGCTCCACCCATTTTGCACTCCGCCGCCCGCACACATGGCCTCGCTAGGCTCCACCCACTTTGCACTCTGCCACCCGCACACATGGCCCCGCTAGGCTCCACCCACTTCGCACTCCGCCGTCTGCACACATGGCCCCGCTTGGCTCCACCCACCTCGCACTCCGCACACATGGCCCCGTTCGGCTTACCTGCGGTGATGAAGTCCTGCCCTCCCGACCTCAGCGCTGTCACTGTCCTCTATGGCCGCCACTTCACATCTCATCTTGCTGCGGAGCCGAGACTGTCACTAGCGGTGACGTCACAGGCTCCTGCGATACTTGGCTGTGAAGGCGGCGATCATTGAAGTCAGTGACAGCTCTGCTATCAGCAGTGCAGGAGATCATCACCGCAGGTAATGTACCTCGCTCCTGACAGCAGCACTTGTCATGCCCTGCAGTGACCTGGGCTGACCGATTGATGTTAGCTCAGGTCACTGCATTGCTCTCCCAGCCAATATGGAACATTCTGTTCTTCATTGACTGGGACAGTGACTATGGTATGGATCGTCATGGGAACGCCTTATTGGATTACATCAGACCTGGATTTGTTTTTCTTTCTAATAAATTGTTGAAAGAGGGAATGTGTTGAGGAGTGTTTTTTCAAATAAAAATGTGTTTGTCGTCTATTTTTTTTTATTAGTGACTTGGTTGGTGATGTCGGGTATCTGATAGACACCTAACCTCACGAACCCTAGGGCTTGATGCCAGGTGACATTACACATCTGGTATTAACCCCATATATTACCCCGTTTGCCACCGCACCAGGGCACGGGATGAGCTGGGGCGAAGCACCAGGATTGGCGCATCTAATGGATGCGCCACTTCTGGGGCGGCTGCGGCCTGCTATTCTTAGGCTGGGGAGAGTCCAATAACCATGGACCTCCCTAGTCTGAGAATTTCAGACCCCAGCTGTCCGCTTTACCTTGGCTGGTGATCCAATTTTGGGGGGACCCCCACGTGTTGTTTTTTTTAAATTATTTATTTAATTTAAAATGACAGTATGGGGTGCCCTCAGTTTTGGATAACCAGCCAAGGTGAAGCTGCCAGCTGTGGTCTGCAGGCTGCAGCCGTCTGCTTTTCCCTAGCTGGCTATCAAAAATAGGGGGAACCCCACATCATTTTTTTTTTTAATTTATTTATTTTTTTTGTAAATACAAGGCTAAGCACCCCTTAGTGCCACATGAAAGGCACCAAAGGGTGCAAAAGTACAAAATGCAGGAGAGTGGGACATTATGTGTCTTTCTGCCATTATAATGACAGAAAAGACTGATATGAAGCGTACAAACACAAGAAAATCACCAGAGTGCTCTACGCTGTGAAAGGCAGTAGAAAATGGCACTGGAGTGAACATGTGACCGCCTCATGTAGGCTGAAGCTATGCATCCTGGGTAAATTTCTGTATTTTCCCTCCTTCAGTTTTTTTTGCAGTATGAAAAAAAAACGGAAGGCACACGGATGACAATCGGATGACATACGGACCGTATACGGAACGGAAACGGATGCCACATGGATGCACCCGTGAAAAAAATGGACCGTTTTTTGCGGACCGCAAAAACGGATCGGTCGTCAGAATGTAGCCTTATTCTAATCTGCCATTTATAAACAGCAGGCAGAAATAAGGGAATAGCGCCCCCCAGCGTCAGAAAATCTTCGGGGTTTCAGGGGTAGCTGAGACCCTGGAGATAATGATTCAGGCCGGTTTTTCCGATCCCCGCTCACGTGATCACCGGTATACACCATATACCAATGATCATGTTACAGTAAATGACACCGCCGGTAAAAAATTATTTATCTCCCATCTGGCATGAACAAACATGTCAGATGGGAGATAAATCTCCTCCCCGGTCCCCTCCGGTCCCCCGGTGTCGCCAAAGTCACCCCCCCGATCCCCTCCCAGAAATCCAAGATGGCCGCGCGCACTGTACGCGCCGGCCGCATTCACCCTACTCCTCTGATTTCTGCCATGCCATGACACATGCGACAGAAAACTCCTCCCCAGGCCCTGCCAGGTTACCCCCTATGACCCCACCGGTGTTCCCCAGTGTCCCATGGTACCTGTGCAGCGTTGATGCCCGCGGCCCCCTCCTTAACAATAGACGCTGCTGCATGCACAGAGCGGCTGTCAGCTCAGCTTCCTGTGTTCAGACACAGTGAGTGGTGGTAACCATTCATCTGTAAGCTACTGCAATGCCCTGCTCATGAGGTAAGGAACATAGTTGATCAGGAGAGCTATACTACATTTCCAAATGGAGGTATTTGATTTTATAGTTGCCCTGCTGAACGACTACAAAACATGAGAGTCCGTTATACACCACAAAAAAACATGTCTAATTAGCAAGCTCGGTTGTTTAGTATTCATTTAGCTGGATAACTGGACTTAAAGGGGTATTCCATCTCCAAGATCCTATCCCCAATATATAGTAGGTGGAATAGCAATAATATCAGCAAATACCAATATTTGGAAATGTAGAATAGTTCTCTTGATTAGGCATGCCCTTACCTCATGAGCAGGGCATTGCAGCTTTGGTAGCAACAGTTATGACATAGACTCTGCTGCTGTGGACCCGGGGAGAGTGGGTGCAGATTCATTGCACCCACACTCCTCACATGGAGGGTCTGCACTCCTAGAAAATGGGGGATACGTTACCTGAGCGTGTCCCCCCATATTCTAGATGGTCCAGAGTTATCGTGGGACCCCCTTATTTCTTTTCCTTACAATAAATTGGTGAAAGAGGGAATGTTTTGGGGAGTGTTTTTTCAAATACATTTTTTTTGTCTATTTTTTTTGTTAGTACTGACAGTTTGTGATGTTGGGTATCTCATAGACACCATGACATCACAAACTGCTGGGCTTGATGTCAAGTGACTTTACAGCTAGTATCAACCCCATTTATTACCCCGTTTGCCACTGCACCAGGGCATGGGATGAGCTGGGGTGAAGTGCCAGGATTGGCGCATCTAGTTGATGCGCCACTTCTGGGGCGCCTGTGCCTGCTATTTTTAGGTTGTGAAGGTCTAATAACTATGGACCTTCCCACCCTGAGAATACCAGACCACAGCTGTTTTCTTTACCTTGGCTGATGATGATCCAATTTGGGGGGACCCTACTTTTTTTTGTAATTATTAATATTTATAAAATAATTATAAAAAAGAGCCTGGGGTTACCTCCACATTGGATCCCCAACCATGGTATAGCTGCCAGCTGTGGTTTTCAGGCTACAGCCTTCTGCTTTACCCTAGCTGGCTATCAAAAATGGGGGGACCCAACGTCATTATTTTTAACTATTTTTTAAACAAAAGAAATGAATGGGCTTCCCTGTATTTTGATTGCCAGCCAAGGTAACGCCAGGCAGATGGGGGTGGCAACCCGTAGCTGTCTGCTTTATCTGCGCTGAGAATCAAAAATACCGCGGAGCGCTACATCATTTTTTTTAAAGATTTATTTTTACAGCATTGTGATGTCAGGCAATCAAAATACAGGGAAGCCCTTTTTGTTTTTAGTTATTTAAATAAATAATTAAAAAAAATATATATGGGCTCCCGCTGCATTTTTTTGTATTGCTAGATAAGGGTAATCCAAGCAGCTACTGGCTGCTAACCACCACTGCTTGGTGTTACCTTCACTGGCAATGGAAAATCAAGGGAAGCATTTTTATTTTTATTGCCAAAAAACTACAAAAAAATGATGTTAGCTTTGCCATATTTTTGTATGCTAGCCAGGTACAACAGGCAGGCACGGCTGCCCCCAACCCCCAGCTGCCTATTTGTACCCGGCTGGGAACTAAAAATATAGGGAAGCCCTTTTTTTAATTATTTCATGAATTTCATGACATAATTAAAAAAAAAAAACGACGTGGGCTTCCCCCCATTTTTGTGTCCAGCCGGGTACAACTAGGCAGCTGGGGATTGGATCCGCAGCACAGGTTGGCCCGAGATTTCTGGGCCCCTCTGCTGTGAATTGCTGTCCACAGCCACCCCAGAAAATGGTGCTATCATAGAAGCGCCAGCATCTGGCGCTGTATCCAACTCTTTCAGCAGCCCTGAAGCCGGGTGGCTTGCTGGGTAATCATGAGTTAATAGCTGCTTTGTTTTACTAGCTAGTATTAAGTCAGAGATTCTAAATGTCAGGCAAGTTTGACCCAGCCATTAAGAATATCCAATAAAGGGTTAAAAAAAGATACCACACAGAGAAAAAATACTTTAATAGAAATAAATACACAGACACACTTAGAGACTCCATGTTTATTACTCCCTTTATTTCCCTCCACGATCCATGCTCTTCTATTTTTCTCCTTCAGTCCATGCAGCTCTGCTACATGAGCAGCACAGCATGGGAGAAAGACGCTGCTGCTCCCCGTGTAGTCTTCACTCCGTGAGTGATCAGTGCTGCTGGCTGTTAGCGGTAATGTTACCGCTGACAGACGGGTTGCCATAGCAACGGTGCTCCAATCATGTGATTCCCGATGCCGCTGTTAGCGGTGACGTCACCGCTAACATGCGCGTTGGTATGGCAACGGTGATCTCCGTTATTGACCGGCTGTGTCAGCCGGTCCCTAACGTAACGGGGAAGCAGAACGGGGAGTCGACCGTGTGCCAGAGCATGTCGCCAGTACACGGCGATACCCAAACGTGCACCGTGTACCGGAGAGATGCAATGACAGGACCTAGAATGACGTCAAAGCCATGTGACCAGTCTGTAGCCAATGAGATAATAGACACGTGACTGGTCACATGGCTATTTTGATGTCACGATAGGTCCTGCATCACTGCTGGTTACTGGGAGGACACAGCGATTACCGATGGAAAAGCGTCTGGAGACAGAGTGCAGGACGCATCGCGGGCATCGGTAAGTGTTATGGCAATGTTTATTAACTGTATGTGTACATTTATAATGTGTTTTTATGTGTTTGTGATTGCCTCCCACTGTTTCCTATGGGGTTCGAGTGGTTCGCCGAACCGAACTCGAATGTGACCTCCGTTCGGCGAACCAAGCTCGAGCCGAACCGGGACCGGTTCGCTCATCTCTAGTCTTACCAGATACATAAAAGGGCAAAGTGTAATACTGTACACTCATCTAATGTGGTTGTGAGGGTCACAACCACCACAGATAGCATACAGCTAATAGCGGCTCCCTCAGCCCCACGTGGACGACTCTTCAAAGCAGGAGAGGAGAAGGGGTTAACGCCGTGCATTTGCCAGAAAGGATGTAAAATTGTTTATTAATAAATAATTCTTTTATTCCATAGGTCTAAGCGTTTCGAGGTATGGAACCTCTTCCCCAGGACACATACTGGACATGCTTAGTAAAACGCGACGGATTCCTGCACTGGAATCCGTCGTGTGACGCAGGATAACGTAATCCTGCGCCATGCACTTCCATTATGTCTCCTGACGGATTCCAACGGAATCCTGCGGGGTGCTTTTTTTGCTGCAACAAAAAACGTGTCATGCTGCGTCCCTCCCGCCCGACGGTCAGTCAGAAAACGACTGATGCACCACGTGGCGGATGCAACACAGGGTCATCAGTCACAATCCGCCGCTCATACAAGTCTATGGGAAACAACGGAATCCGCCAAACGGATTGCGTTGTTTATCACAGCGGCAGATTGTGACTGATCCTAAACAACGGAAATGTGAACATAGCCTTAGCCACCTGTATGTAATGAAGTCTCTGTATAAATGCACCTGCCCTGTGATAGTCTCAGTGTTCTGTTTAAAGCACAGAGAGCATCATGAAGACCAAGGAACACAACAGGCAGGTCCGTGATACTGTTGTGAAGAAGTTTAAAGCTGGATTTGGTTACAAAAAGATTTCCACAACTTTAAACATCCCAAAAAGCACTGTGCAAGCCATATTGAAATGGAAGGAGTACCATTCCACTGCAAATCTACCAAGACCCTGCCATCCCTCAACAATTTCATCTCAAACAAGGAGAAGACTGATCAGAGAAGCAGCCAAGAGGCCCATGATCACTCCAGAAGAACTTCAGGGATCTACAGCTGAGGTGGGAGAGTCTGTCCATAGGACAACAATCCGTCGTACACTGCACAAATCTGGCCTTTATGGAAGAGTGGCAAAGAGAAAGCCATTTCTCAATGATATCCATAAAAAGTGTAAGTTAAAGTTTGCCACCATCCACCTGGGAGACACACCAAACATGTGGAAAAAGGTGCTCTGGTCAGATGAAACATAAATCAAACTTTTTGGGCACAATGCCAAACGGTATGTTTGGTGTAAAAGCAACACAGCTCATCACCCTGAACACACCATTCCCATTGTCAATCATGGTGGTGGCAGCATCATGGTTTAGGCCTGCTTTTCTTCAGCAGGGACAGGGAAGATGGTTAAAATTGCTGGGAAGATGGATGGAGCAAAATACAGGACCATTCTTGAAGAAAACCTGTTGGAGTCTGCAAAAGACCTGAGACTGGGACGGAGATTTGTCTTTCAACAAGACAATGATCCAAAACATAAAGCAAAATCTACAATGGAATGGTTCACAAATAAACGTATCCAGGTGTTAGAATGGCCAAGTCAAAGTCCAGACCTGAATCCAATCGAGAATCTGTGAAAAGAGCTGAAAACTGCTGTTCACAAACGCTCTCCATCCAACCTCACTCAGCTCGAGCTATTTGCAAAGGAAGAATGGGCAAGAATTTCAGTCTCTGGATGTGCAAAACTGATAGACACATACCCCAAGCGACTTGCAGCTGTAATCGCAGCAAAAGGTGGCGCTACAAAGTATTAACTTAAAGGGGCTGAATAATATTGCACGCCCCAATTTTCAGTTATTTATGTTTTATAAAAGTTTAAAATAAACAATACATTTCATTTAACTTCACAATTGTGTTCCACGTGTTGTTGATTCTTCACCATAACATTAAAATTTTTAAGTTTGAAGCCTGAAATGTGGGAAAAGGTTGAAAAATTCAAAGGGGCCGAATACTTTCACAAGGCACTGTATTTATTAATCAACAATTTTACATCCTTTCTGGTGAGCGGGCGGCATTAACCCCTTCTTCTCTCCCGCTTTGAAGTGCATATGAAATGAGCACAGGGAGGCAGCAGGAGCAGCATACAGTCGGGCCGGAGCCTGGGTAAGTATGAAGCTCTTGCTTCAGTCTTATTTTCTTTATTTTTCCTGGGCAACTTTGAAATTGCGCAGATCCGGACTTTTACAATCCAGGTCCGCCCAGCCCTAATGGTGATCCACTGATGTTGTGTGTTTTTAATTGTTTTTAAACATTGTCTGTGTATTTCAGTGGTTATTTCACATTGAGAGTTTGTGATCCGTGCTTTTCTAAGTGTGCTTATACAATTAATTATTATTTTTTTTAATTCTAATTTATTACTTGGTTGTTTTATCATTGTATGGCACTATCCTTTTTTCTTGTTTGTTCGGGTGGCCCCCTTCGAGCACGGGGCCCGAGCTACTGCACCCTCTGTTCCCCCGGTAGCTATGGTACTGAAACACAGGTCTTGTAGCTTCATAGGTTCTGATTCATAAAGCAATTTTGTCAGATAGTTGTCACGGTAGTTACCACCTGCTCCACTGAAATGGTTGGAGCTGGGGAAAGAAGGAGGTGTGGTGGAGTCGTGTTGCCACAACTTGTCTAATTCTTGACCAGATGTGGCATTCCTTATGCCAAAAATCTTACTCCTGTCCATGACTGGAGTAATATTTCTAATTAGTACAAAGGACCGTCACTCCAAATCTTCTGGAATATTTTTTATACTTTATTCCACATCATACAGGTGTAATATTTCTGGTGTGGTGCACAGAGACGTTCGCTACTGATCAAGCTCTCCAGAGTCATTACGAGGCGAGCACCTCTTCGTGAATCAGGAGTATCTGATTTAACACACCGCTTATTAAGACCAGTGATTTAAAGGGAACCTGTCACCACTTTTTTGGCCTATAAGCTGTGGCCACCACCACTGGGCTCTTATATACAGTATTCTAACATACTGTATATAAGAGCCCAGGCCGGGGGTATAACATAAAAAACACTTTATAATACTTACCTAACGGTCATGCAGTGGTCCTTATGGGCGTCTCTGCTATCCGGTGACGGCGTCGTCTGTTTTGTCCATCTTTGTGCTCCTTCTTCTCTAGCCGTGGCGCATGACGGGTCCAACGTCATACACACTCGCCGGCATTCAGGTCCTGGGCAGGCGCACTTTGATCTGCCCTGAGCAGGGCAGATCAAAGTATTGTAGTGCGCCTGCGCAGGACCGGCGAGTGTGTATGACGTAGCCGCGTCATGCACCCAGGCGTCAGAAAGAGGAAGAAGATGGACAATAAAGGCGGTGCCGGCACTGGACAACAGAGACGCCCATAAGCCCCACCACAGCGACCGTTAGGTAAGTATTATAAAGTGTTTTTTTATGTTATACCCTGGCCTGGGCTCTTATATACAGCATGTTAGAATGCTTTATATAAGAGCCCGGTGGTGGTGGCCGCAGCTTATAGACCAAAAAAGTGGTGACAGGTTCCCTTTAATGAATGAGGGCCATAGTGTGAAATATTCTAGAGCAGAAATCTCTGTGCTTTTCTATCTCCCAAAGCACTTTCAAATATAAATGGATCACATTGTTTTTTAAAGAATATTCACATACAGCAAACTTATTAAAAATATTTCAAGAACTGGTCTATACATTTAACTGGAGCTTGCAAAAATCCTTGAACATGCCTCATCCAGATGTGTGAAATAGATTTTAGTCACAGAGATTTCAAAGGAAAGAAAAGAATCAATTATACAATCAGATTTTATAAATCTTACCCGATAGTATAATTACCATAGTAATTTTTATTAATGACAATCACATTTACAGTCATACCGTTCTGCAATTTAAATAGATAATGAAAAGCAAAATACCTTGCACATTATCAACCAACCAGATATTCAAAAATACATCACCACATTTTTTTTCTGTCTTTCAGCAGTTGTTTAAAAGACATCTGGATGACATTTCTGAAAGATTAATCTAAAAGATAATGTAGTAAATTGGGTAGATAGATAAATACAATGATACGTAAAGAATTGAGGGGAGCTGGACTCCTTTTTTAAGTGTATTTGTAACTGGATGCAACATATACATTTATGACTTCAAAACAAACTGTGCCATGCCAGGAGCTCTTTTAGTTTTAGAGGAAGCAATATTATAATCACAAAGACATGCTACACCGTACATACTGGGTATCACTCACATCACATTTTACTATTTTTCAGGTGACTGAGTTATTGCATGTGACGCGCCCACAGGGTCTTGGGGGTTACTCGTCACTGGGCCGGTGTCGAGTCGGGTTGTCACAGCGGCCAGGCCTGGTTCCGTGACCCTAGCAGTGTCAATAAATGGGGGAAACATGAGGATGGGGGTTGAAGTTATTCATGATGTCACCTGTGGTGGGTGGCCATGTCTTAGCCGCCGCTGCAGGAGGGCTTCTCTGGGGGGGATGATAACATAGCTATGATGGTATAGCTCTCCACAGGCAGAGCTCAGGCCCCAGGGAGGATGTTGGGAGTAGTAGTTCACGCTATTAAAGGAGCGCAGGGTTGGAGGCGGTGAAGAAAGGGAGCGACACAGGGGTTGCAATCAAAGTTGTTTACTCAATGATATGTCACTGCCTTTGGACTGCCGGGCCCCGCTGTCATGGGCTGCAGCCAATCCCAGATAGTTCGGAGGTCAGAACTAGTGTGTTTCTCTGTGAGTCCTTCCATGCTGTGTTGTGTGAGTCCCAGCGGCTTGAAGCTACGCTGGGACCCGAGTCTTCGGATTTGACTCCGTTCCAGTCCCGTATGGCAGACAGCGGGAGTCTGTCACTGGTGCCGCTATTGTGTCACGACTCCTGGCTCTATATGCTGCTGTGCCCCGGGCACTTGGTGTGGACCAGAAGACTTGCAATCCTCTGCCTGGCAGATTTTGCTGGAGGGATGTGCAAATCCCACCAGCCTAGGGCTCTGAACCCTGTTCTCTGTGCGCCCGGTCCTGAGGGAGCTATATCGTAGCTCTCTTCTCAGCGACCGAGTCATCCACATCTCACTTTTTCCCTGTCCATCACACTCTGAGGACTGACTGAATGGCTGTGTGTGTTTGTCACCTTACTCCCCGTGTGAAGCTCCTCCCCTTCGGGTTCCTGAACTAGTGAGCACAGGGGTTCACTACATTAGTGATGGCCACCCCCAATTCTCTACCCTGGCCCAGTCCCGGTGAGAGGGCAACTAAACTGTGTGTTTTGGTGAATTGTGGTGCTTTTACCGGCAATGACCTCCTCCGTATCCGAGATGAATACTGCACCCCAGATGAGGTGCAGTACCCTGTGGTGCCTGAAGCAACATGGTCGCCACACATGCCCCTAAAACTACAAAAATATCATGCCAAATTATTTTCATAGTTCAAGTCTTAGAGGGAATCTGTCCAGAGGGTTTTGCTTCCTCATCTAAGAGCAGCATGATGAAGACAAAGGGATCCTGGATCCAACGAGGTATCACTTAGATTACTGGGTGTAGCCGTTCTGAAAAAAACTGAATTTTTAGATTTAGTCATGTAGCAGAGCTGAGACAGCTGTCGTGCCCACCACAGTCTCTCAATAGAGATTGAAGAAAACCCAAGATAAAGTAACTAAATAAAAGCATAATGCATTTAAATGAACATGGGGTACTTAGTAAACACTGTTTTGATCAAAAAAGCGTACAGCCATCCCCCCGTGACAAAATGTACCCGATCAGGACAGTACGTACACTCTCTAATATTAAAATCTTACAATGGGTGAAAACAGGCCTCAATCTGAATAAGGTTTTCTTTGTCATATGGCCAGTGTGAACATGAGCTTATAAATTACATGTATACCAACTCATTCTCCGGCTCACTTTTTTATTTTTCTCAATAGAGATTGTACATTGATAGTGAGGTGTCAATCAGAGAAGGGGGCATGTAGGACTGCCTCATGACATTGTGATAAGGGTCATGCTGCTTAACCCCTTAACGACCGCGGGCCGTAAAATTACGTCCTAAATGACATAATCTTACTGCCCGCGGTCCTCCGGCGGCAGCATGCCGCGATCGGCACACATCTCAGCTGATTTTCACAGCTGAGATGTGTGCCTGCTAGGCACGAGCAGAATCGTTATCTGCTCGTGCCGATTAACCCCTTATAATGGCGCTGTCAATACATGACAGCGCCATTATAAGCGCAATCGCGGTAAAGTTTTACTTACCGCCGAAACCGGAAGTCACGTGACGCGATCACGTGACTCCCGATAGTTGTCATGGTAGTACAGGGTCATGTGATGACTCCTGTACTACACATGAATTGGTTTCACTTTCGCTGTGCCCGGGGCACAGCAAAAGAGAAAGAGAGCGTATCTGCTGTTTACAGCCTTCCAGCTGTGATCAGCAGATACTGCAGAGCGATCGGAATGCTGATCGCAATAGCCCCCTAGGGGGACTAGTAAAAAAAAAAAAAAAAGTAAAAAAATAAGTTTTAAAAAATTAAAAAAAAACAAAAAAACCTAAAAGTTCAAATCACCCCCCATTCGCCCCATTAAAAATTAAAGGGTTAAAAAAATAAAAAATATACACACATTTGGTATCGCCGCGTTCAGAAACGCCCGATCTATCAAAATATAAAATCAATTAATCTGATCAGTAAACGGCGTAGCGGCAAAAAAATTCCAAACGCCAAAACGACGTTTTTTTGTCGCCACAACTTTTGCGCAAAATGCAATAAGAGGCGATCAAAACGTAGCATCTGCGCAAAAATGGTACCGTTAAAAACGTCAGCTCGAGACGCAAAAAATAAGCCGTCATTGAGCCTAAGATCCCGAAAAATGAGAACGCTACGGGTCACGGAATATGGCGTAAAACGTGCGCCACTTTTTTCGGACAAACTTCCGATTTTTTTTTAACCCCTTATATAAAAGTAAACCTATACATGTTTGGTGTCTACGAACTCGCACTGACCTGAGGCATCACACCCACACATCAGTTTTACCATATAGTGAACACAGTGAATAAAATATCTCAAAAACCATAGTGCTATCGCACTTTTTTTGCAATTTTTCAGCATTTGGAATTTTTTTGCCATTTTCTAGTACACAATATGGTAAAACTGATGGTTTCATTTAAAAGTACAGCTCGTTCCGCAAAAAATGAGCCCTCACATGACCATATTGACTGAAAAATAAAAAAGTTACGTCTCTCAGAAAAAGAATGGCGAAAAAAAAAAACGGAAAGCGAAAAATCGGCCGGTCGTGAAAGGGTTAAACAAACATAGCAAACAAACAACAGATCCCTGAAATCCCTGAATTCTGTTTTAACTCTTGCAGCATGCTGTCTTCAGTTAACATAGCAAAAGCCTGCTAACAGATTCCCTTTAAAGACATCAATAATACTTGACATGGATATGAAAGTTGGAATGTATAACTACACACAATAACATAAAAATACCATCTAGGATCCTGAGCAAACATGGCAAGAGTCACAAATCTGTACTACAGAACCATAAGCTACACGTGCCTTTAACTAAAGGGTCCACTTTAAATTCCCCTTATTTGGACTGGCACCACCCTGAGGTTGGAAGTTGTATTATTGGTACATGTGGTATTCAATTTGGTCATATTACCAGACAGAGAAAACAGCTTACCCCTTTTGGTACCGTTTTTACCATCTGTTGTTGTATCTGGGTGTCATTTACTTTTTATGTCTTTTAGAAGTCAGAGTTGATGCCTATGAGACGTTCTTTCATAAAAAGGAAGACATGCTCACCATAATAACAGTAGATTGTAAAGCGCTGAGGAATATGTTGGCGCTATAGAAATAAAGATTATTTTTATTATTAGATTGACATTCTAGTATGCATTGTGAAGTTCTTCAACGTAAAATATATAACATCTATGGACTACCACAAACATTAATATTAAACTTTTTTTTGTTTTATGCATTATTACTTTTGGAAGTTATCATTAGTATTTAGTGAGCTAGAAGTCCCGCTTTATCCCGCTAGTCCTGTAATGGAAATTCATACTTTCTCATAGAAAGAAAACAGCAGGAAATTGAAATATTAAACTAATTTAGGAGAATAGTTTAGTTAAAATTAAAAAAAAACAAAAAAAAAACAAACATTTGTACGTAAAGTTCAATCAGGGATAGTGGAAAGCATGCGAATAAAAAGGAAAAGGGATGGTTAAACCTTTATTCACAGAAAAGTAGTAGCATAATATCAATAGAACCAGGCACTCCAATGTGGTGAATTTAATTGACTTTATTTGGAAAAGCAGCCAGTCCAATGCAATAGACGTTTCTTTCTTATATTCAGACCTTTCTCAGTAAAATATGTTGCTTAAGAAATACTGCTTGGATGTGGTGCTAGGAGTATACGCGGTGTCCACCGCTGTGGATATAAACTATTGATATTGGTTCTATTGATATTATACTATGGGTTTGGATTCTACCAGTGCACCCTGACATAGTTAGAAGTGACGTGTTATACATAATACTAGAAAAGTAGTAGCAGTCTTGTCTACACAATTTCTCAATAATACCAATGTTTTTTCCCACAACTTCAGTAAGGACCCAGGCTTTAGGTGCCACTAGCTGCTTTGGTTTTTGATTGTTTGGATAATGTGTAATAATAGTGGGCTGAGATACAATAGAAAAAAAACTACTGTGGGTATAGGATGAGAAGACAACCATTCTATGGCATAGACCAATAGGCTATTGCTTGGTAAAAGAGATCTAACAAGATCGAATATGTGGTACCCCAGTGTCCGGGAGCCACAGTAGTGTTGCCTTCCTCACCGGGGGGTGATGCTATGCCTGGAAGAAAGGAGGGGGTGCTCTCCCATGCGAGGTATACCAACAGCCAACACTTTCCTAACTCCAGGCCAGAAGGAGAGGAGCTCAAGACCTGCTTTAAGGAGAGCTTCCCTGTGCATTCTGGCTGGGGGAGGAGATAGAACACACAAGCTCACACAGAAAGTGAAACCAAACAGTACAAGTTAAGGCCCAGTCACACACAACGACTTACCAACGATCCCGAAAACAATGCGACCTGATAGGGATCGCTGGTAAGTCACTGGGAGGTCGCAGGTGAGATGTCACACAGTCAGATCTTACCAGCGATGCAGGAACAATACAGGTCGCAGTAGCGACCTGTATAACGATCTCAGCAGTCACTGGGACTCTGTCACACAGTGTCAAACACAGCGATGGGTCCTGCCCAGCAGGACATCGCCTTTGAAGAAAATGGCCTGGAGCATTCAGCAACGACTAGAGATCTCACAGCAGGGGCCTGATCGCTGGTAGGTGTCACACATAACAAGATTGCTAACGGGATCGCTACTGCGTCACAGAAACCATGACTCAGCTGCGATCTCGCTAGCGATCTCGTTATGTGTGACGGTACCTTTAGGAGAGCAGTGAAGATGGTTGTTGAGAAGGGCTAATATATAGCTCTCTCAGGACCAAGCGAGTGAGCAAGACCCCGGGGTCCTAGGCTGTGTGGGTGCTAACACACCATCAGTGAAGCCCAGAGGGCAGGAAATTGCACATCGCCTGGCCCAAAGACAGCCCAAAGGTAAAGCAGCACAATCGAGCCCAGGGCCGCGGCTACACAGGCAGTACCGGTGACCGGCTCACGCTGTCCGCCATAAGGTAAAGGAAAAACAACATCTACTAGGAAGAGGGTCACTGTGCGGCTCCAAGCCACAGACACTCACAAATTTAGCGCAACAAGCAAGGCCTCCAACCCACCTGGCAAAGTGAATCCCCTCATTGCTTCTAGGCTTACCGGACCCTCATTATCTTCTGGACCAGACTCCCGGACCTGTAATGACAACTGCCAAGTAAAGTTAAAGTAAACTACAGCCCCTGTGTTGTCCAGTTATTACTGGCATCCTTAGTCCTGCACCCCGACGTTAAATCACCAAGACTACCACTCCTATCATCCCTGGGGCCTAAGCTCTGCCTGTGGAGAGCTGTACGAACCTAGCTGCACCATTATCTGCTCCAGCAGACACCTCACGCAGCGGCGACTCCTATATTAGCCGCATACCACAGGTGGCGTCACGAATACAAACTCTCCCCTGTAAATACTCCCTTCCCTCCACTTTTATTGACACCGCCGGGGTCACGGAACCAGGCCTGGCCACTGTGACATCCCTCTCCTACACCAGCCTGGTGACGAGTAACCCCCAAGACCCCGTGGATGCGTCAACTATAAGATACCATGCTTTGGACAGGTATGAGATTGCACACAAAACCAGGTATATAAAAGTCTTCAATCTCATCAGATAAAGAAAATGTGTCCCTCACCACTGATGTTTTAATCCACTTTGTTCCAGTATAATAATAATGGTCAAAGGATGTGACAAAAGATGAATATGGCTCCCTGCAATCCCAAAGTCCTAAAAATTTTCAGATAAGCCAAGTCACACCAGTCAACATCAAGATCAACCAGCATCAAACCAGATTAGGATACGAACACCAATACCTGGCACATACTGTATGTGCTGCCAAGGGCTGATGGCAAGGGCTGGAGGGGAGCCAAGATCTCATACCTGTCGATGAGTAGAAGCATTACTAAGCAAGAAAAACACGCCATAGAGTCAGACTGGATCAAGAAGAATTTTACACACTTACGCATGCTATGATGTTATTTGAATTATAGAAATCATCATGGCATTCTTTAAAGGCCATTTTTTTGTGCTAAAAATAGTTCCTGAGATACCTCTTCTACAGCTTCTCAGCTCATACTTGTCAAATCTAATGATTGAACTTGTTTTCCTTTAGTCAGGTAGAGTAGCCCCTTGTATTTTGTGAGGTGCAGTAACATCACAATGAATAGACTTTGCTTTAGTGTCCTGCATTATTTTTATAAGTTCATAATAACGATATTATGACTATGTTGGATAACCAGGTGCTAGAAGTTTTAGTTCCCTCTGTCCCCTACTACTAGCACTAGAAGTCCCAGAAATTTCGATCTCCTCCCTGAAGTCCCGAAAGAGGGTCAAATGACATACAATAACCTGAATAGAACTAACTAAAAACTAAACGGCTAAACTCAATGGGAAACAACAACCTCCTGTGGTGCGACAGTAATGGCCTTAATTACAGAACAAAAGACGGTGATTATAGAATGTTAGCTAAAATCCTTCAGGTCATTCGACCCATCTCTGGGTTCCAAAGGTAGAAATGTTAAATGACCCTCTCTGGGACTTCTAGTGCTAGAGGAATGACTTTGTATGCAATATTCCAATATACTAGACAGGGTTTATTAAAGTTGAATTCACTACAATGTATTATTATTTAATATTTAGTAGGCCTCTGGAAGCATAAATCTTCATTCATCAGTAGAGACTTTCTCCAATAGACACATTAATCAGTCTGATTTATACTAAAATCTGGTTTAGGCCCCCTTCACACGTCCGTGAAAAACACGCACGTGTGTTACGGGCCGTTTTTCGGGTCCGTGTCCCGTTTTTGTGTCCGTTTTTATGGTCCGTGTGGCACCTGTGTGAATTGCGTATGCTAGCCGTGTTTGTGTGCAGAACGTCCGTGTGTAATGTCTGTGTGTGTGATGCACAATGTCGTTTATAAATGTCGGCTGACAGCAGACAGAGTTGCGCGATGAGAATGAACTCGGGTGAACTTCACCCGACTTCATCCTCATACCGCGGCTCTGTCTGTGTCGAGTACTGATTAGCGGTCACCTGTGAAGGATTCACCGGTGACCGCTAATCCCCCGAGTGACTGAAGTGTCCCCCCCTCTCTCATACTCACCGATCCCCGATCACCGGCGCTGCACGGCATTCACACTGCTGCGGCGGCTTTTACTATTTTGAAAAAGCCGGCCGCTCATTAAACAATCTCCTATTCCCTGCTTTCCCCGCCCACCGGTGCCTATGATTGGTTACAGTGAGACACGCCCCCACGCTGAGTGACAGGTGTCACACTGCACCCAATCACAGCAGCCGGTGGGCGTGTCTATACTGTGCAGTAAAATAAATAAATAAATAATTAAAAAAAAACGGCGTGCGGTTCCCCCCAATTTTAATGCCAGCCAGATAAAGCCATACGGCTGAAGGCTGGTATTCTCAGGATGGGGAGCTCCACGTTATGGGGAGCCCCCCACCCTAACAATATCAGTCAGCAGCCGCCCAGAATTGCCGCATACATTATATGCGACAGTTCTGGGGCTGTACCCGGCTCTTCCCGATTTGCCCTGGTGCTTTGGCAAATCGGGGTAATAAGGAGTTATTGGCAGCCCATAGCTGCCAATAAATCCTAGATTAATCATGTCAGGCGTCTATGAGACACCCTCCATGATTAATCTGTAAGTTACAGTAAATAAACACACACACACCAGAAAAAATCCTTTATTAGAAATAAAAACACACACACATTCCCTGGTTCACCACTTTAATCATCCCCGAAAAAGCCCTCCATGTCCGGCGTCATCCAGGATGCTCCAGCGTCGCATCCAGCGCTGCTGCATGGAGGTGACAGGAGCTGCAGAAGACACCGCCGCTCCGGTCACCTCCACGCAGCTAATGAAGACAGCCGTGCGATCAGCTGAGCTGTCACTGAGGTTACCGGCTGTCACTGGATCCAGTAACAGCGGGTAACCTCAGTGACAGCTCAGCTGATCGCACGGCTGTCTTCATTAGCTGCGTGGAGGTGACCGGAGCCGCGGTGTCTTCTGCAGCTCCTGTCACCTCCATGCAGCAGCGCTGGATGCGACGCTGGACCATCCTGGATGACGCCGGACATGGAGGGCTTTTTCGGGGATGATTAAAGTGGTGAACCAGGGAATGTGTGTGTGTTTTTATTTCTAATAAAGGATTTTTTCTGGTGTGTGTGTGTTTATTTACTGTAACTTACAGATTAATCATGGAGGGTGTCTCATAGACGCCTGACATGATTAATCTAGGATTTATTGGCAGCTATGGGCTGCCAATAACTCCTTATTACCCCGATTTGCCAAAGCACCAGGGCAAATCGGGAAGAGCCGGGTACAGCCCCAGAACTGTCGCATATAATGTATGCGGCAATTCTGGGCGGCTGCCGACTGATATTGTTAGGGTGGGGGGCTCCCCATAACGTGGAGCTCCCCATCCTGAGAATACCAGCCTTCAGCCGTATGGCTTTATCTGGCTGGCATTAAAATTGGGGGGAACCGCACGCCGTTTTTTTTTAATTATTTATTTATTTATTTTACTGCACAGTATAGACACGCCCACCGGCTGCTGTGATTGGGTGCAGTGTGACACCTGTCACTCAGCGTGGGGGCGTGTCTCACTGTAACCAATCATAGGCACCGGTGGGCGGGGAAAGCAGGGAATAGGAGATTGTTTAATGGGCGGCCGGCTTTTTCAAAATAGTAAAAGCCGCCGCAGCAGTGTGAATGCCGTGCAGCGCTGCGCCGGAGATCGGGGAACGGTAAGTATGAGAGAGGGGGGGAAACTGACCGACAGACTGTGAGAGAGGGACAGACAGACAGAGAGACCGACAGAGAGACTGACCGACGGACTGAGGGAGATTGACGGACATACACAGAAATAGAAAGAATAGCCGACATCACTAGAAATATAAACACCAAACGGACACGGACTATAGGTAGATGCATACGTGTTTACTAACGTGTGTGCACATACCCATAGACTTTCATTGTGTCCACGTGTGCGTGCTCCGTGCAGATAACGGACATGCATCCGTGCCAAACGCAAACACATACGGATCACGGACACGCACACACGGACATAATGAAATAACGGACGTGTGACCACAATCATAGATTAACATTGGTGCACGTTTGGCCGTGTCTCCGGTATATACGGAAACGGACCAAACACGCACGTGTATCACGGACGTGTGAAGGGGGCCTAACATGAAGCAGAATGTAAACCTTTCTTGCCGGATTCCAAACGATAATATTCTGAACATGTTCACTTTCAGTCTAAATCCACGGTATAAATTTGCAGACAGATAGAGATAAAGCTACAAAAAGTTCATTTTCGATAAACTGTCTCCAAAACATGGTTAAAATGTCTTGCTCAGGAAAATAATTTGGTAAATAAAGGAATTTAGCATAAAAAAAATCACATAAAGCCAAAGGCACTAAGTCAGCGAATAGTCAACCCTAAAAAAAGAACCAAGCATATCACACAGGGCAAGGTCAAAAGCAAAGTGTAGGTCAATCACGGGTAATTAGTCACAACAGGAATGTGTAGACAAGGCTGACGGCAACAAGGCTAAATACTAACAGACACAACAGCCATGGATATAGAAGCCGTTTCTTCATGACTGATGGGTCAATAAGAAGAAACAATGAAGCTGTTACATGGTATGTTGAACAATTGCTTGGAGAGCAATCTGGTCTACATTTGCCATAGACATTATGTATAATGTGTCCACAGAGTCTTATTTGCCAGACATTAAAATAAGACGGTCATTTTGGCATGGTTGGCTAGAATAAGTCAGAATATCTTGTTTTATATAAAAGATAGTCTACTACCCTTCTGAATAAAATTGTATACATGGAAAACTGTATACCATGTTGTACTGAATTCTTTTTTACATTTGGGCAATAGTGGATATATGAAACAACACAAATCCCAAGGGATATATAAGACCTGCGCAATCTAATTACCAACAACCAGAAGCCCAATTATGGACCACTGCAAAGAGGTCACCATCAAAATAAATAGAATTAAAATAATATATATTATTGAAAATTCACCAATATAATAATAAGTATTATATTGGTGAATTTTCAATAAAAAAATATTATTTTAATTCTATTTATTTTGATGGTGACCTTTTTTCAGTGGTCAATAGTGGATATACGTATATTGTCCGGGCATACAATCAGCTGTATGCACAAAGATTATTGCTAGAAAATTATAAATTTAGTTTTTTTACTCCATACAGGAAGAAAATGTTCTAAAAGGACTATAAGCTTTCAATGTCTCTTGCTAGAAGAATTCCTTTTCTACATAACTTTTTAAAAATCAGTAGATATGCTATAATAATATCCAATAAATGAGATCTCATATCCATTCCAGACAACAGAATCAGCCGCACTGAAGTATAAATAGACCTAATAAATTGACATTGTTTTAAGAAAATCCATTACAATATGCATGCAGTGCCAATTAATCTCTAATATGTACAGGATATATTGTATACTAAAGTATACTAAAAATATTCTAACACAAATTACTGATTCCCCATTTTTAAGAGCAGTAATATCACCAGTGTATTCGTTTCACAGCAGTTTATTTTCATTTTTGGGCAACACTTTCTAATTCTGAAATATTTAGGCCACTGAGATCTATCGACAGAGGACAAAAGGCTGCAGCTTTGACACCTGGTTTTGTAATATTATACCCGGTTCAATAACTGATTCCTGTAGAGCAGAGACGCACAAGACTTAATGGCTTTGAAGGAAATTTGATTCCTTTGCAGTTGTTATACATTTTATTGGACCAACATGAAAAGTTTTCCTAGATGTTTCTGAACATAAGGCTTCAAGACCTCAGAAGACCTTTCTTATGCTGGAAGAAAATTCAAAGTAATGCTAGAACAAAATCTTGATATAATAGTACAAACTTTTGCATATTCTTACTAGTGCACCAAAACACATGTATGCACAGCTATGTTGTGGTAGAAGGGAATTGGCCTGGGATATTACAATTTTATTTGCTCACTACTAACATTTAGATATATATACACACTACAGTTCAAAACTTTGGGGTCACCCAGACAATTTTGTCTTTTCCATGAAAAATCATACTTTTATTTATCAAATGAGTTACATAATATAGTCCAGACATTGACTAGGTTAGAAATAATGATTTTTACTTGAAATAATAATGTTCTCCTTCAAACTTTCCTTTCGTCACAGAATGCTCCTTTGCAGCAATTCCAGCTTTGCAGACCTTTGGCATTCTAGCTGTTAATTTGCTGAGGTATCTGGATCACCCCCTGCTTCCTCCCTCCCACAAGTTGGATTGGCTTGATGGGCACTTTTTGCGTACCGTATGGTCAAGCTGTTCCCACAACAGCTCAATAGGGTTGAGATCTGGTGACTGGGCTGGCCACTCCAATACAGATAGAATACCAGCTGCCTGCTTTTTCCCTAAATAGTTCATGCATAATTTGAAGGTGTGCTTTGGGTCATTGTTCTGTTGTAGGATGAAATTGGCTCCAATCAAGTGCTGTCCACAGGGTATAGCATTGCAAAATTGAGTGATAGCCTTCCTTATTCAAAATCCCTTTTACATTGTAAAAATCTCCCACTTTACCAGTACCAAATCAACAAAAGACCATTACATTACCTCCACCATGCTTGACAGATGGTGTCAGGCACTCTTCCAGCATTTTTTTAGTTGTTCAACGTCTCACAAATGTTCTTCTGTGTGATCCAAACACCTCAAAGTTCTATTTGTCTGTCCATAACACTTTTTTCCAATCTTCCTCTGTCCAATGTCTGTGTTGTTTTGTCCATATTAATCTTTTCCTTTTATTAGCCAGTCTCAGATATGGCTTTTTCTTTGCCACGCTGCCCTGAAGGCCAGCATCCCAGAGTCCTCTCTTCACTGTAGACATTGATACTGGCGTTTTGTGGGTACTATTTAATGAAGCTGCCAGTTGAAGACCTGTGAGACGTCGATTTCTCACACTAGAGACCCTAATGTACTTGTCTTGTTGCTCAGTTGTGCAGCGGGGCCTCCCACTTGTCTTTCTACTCTGGTTAGAGCCTGTTTGTGCTCTTCTCTGAAGGGAGTAGTACACACCATTGTAGGGAATCTACAGTTTCTTGGTAATTTCTCGCATGGAATATCCTTCATTTCTAAGTACAAGAATAGACTGTTGAGTTTCACATGAAAGTTCTCATTTTTTGGCCATTTTGAAAGTTTAATAAAACCAACAAATGTAATGCTCCAGATTCTCAACTAGCTCAAAGGAAGGTCAGTTTTATAGCTGCTCTAATCTAAACTGTTTTCAGCTGTGCTAACATACTTGCACAAAGGTTTTCAAGGAATTTCTAAACATACATTAGCCTTCTAACACAGATAGCAAACCCAATGTACCATTAGAACACTGGAGTGGTGGTTGTTGGAAATGGACCTCTATACACCTATGTAGATATTGCATTCAAAACCAGACGTTTGCAGCTAGAATAGTCATTTACTACAATAGCAATGCATAGAGTGTAGCTCTATTTAATTTAATGTTAGCTTCATTGAAAAAATGTGCTTTACTTTAAAAAATAACGAAATATCTAAGTAAGGGACCATAAACTTTTGAACTGTAGTGTATGTGTATATATATATATATATATATATATATATATATAATGTATATGTATATATTTCAATCAGTACATTTTATCTAAGAACATCAGATGAAACAAATCTCTCAGTGTCTCCAAAGTTAAAATGGTTGTTCTCTTCTTTTTTTCTTCAGGAGCTGCCACTACCTTAGCCCGACTTCCTACTTTGCAAGGGATAGTGTGTGTCTTGAAGATTGACAATTTGAGCCAGCAGCTAAAGTAAAATGTCCACCATCACATATTTCAAGCTTCAATGCATTCTGGACACATCAGGACTGGTTGAAGCCTGAAGAATCACTAGTTGACACTTATGTCTCAACTGTCAGAGGAGCAGTATCGTGAAAAAAACATACCTGATCTGCTCAGTGTGAAGTATTGTCATGACAGAAGGAAAAAAAAAATGATGTTGATCAATAAAGATTGTACATTTGTATTTGCAGTCTATGAAATCCTTCTGACAATGCTTTTCAATGGGATTCAGTGGTTTTATGTAAATAAAATGCGTTCTATAAACGTTCCAATCATATCTAAATATAAACTTCGGTTGATTCTTTTTGCTTGCATATTGCTAGTTTTACACATCAGTTTTTATTCTCATTTCTGAAAAACAGTTTGTGTTAAATTTCATTATGCTGGAATCAATTTTGGTTCCTATGTTTATTTTTACAGTCCTGGTTGCATCATAAAATTGAGTACACCCCTCACATATTTGTAAATGTTTTATTATAGCTTTTTATGGGACAACACTGAAGATATGATGCTTTGATACAATGTAAAATAGTCAGTGTACAGCTTGTATAACAGTGTAAGTTTGGTGTGCCCTCTAAATAACACAACACACAACCATTAATGTCTATACTACTGGCAACAAAAGTAAGTACACCCCTAAGTGAAAATGGTCAAATTTTGCCCAATTAGCCACTTTCCATTCTCTCTGTCAAGTGACTCATTAGTGTTACAAGATCTCAGGTGTGAATGGGGAGCAGGTGCATTCAATTTTTTGTTATTGCTTAGACACTCTCATTCTCGTCACTGGAAGTTCCCATGGCACCTCATGGCAAAGAATTCTGTGAGGATATAAAAAAAGAATTGTTGCTCTACATAAAGATGACCTAGGCCTTATGATTGCCAACACCCTAAAACTGAGCTGCAGCATGGTGGCCAAAACCATACAGAGGTTTATCAAGACAGGTACCACTCAGAATAGGCCGACCAAAGAAGCAGAGTACACGTGCTTAGCGTCATATCCAGATGTTGTCTTTTTAAAATAGATGCATGAGTGCTGCCGGCATTGCTGCAGAGGTTAAGGGGTGGGAGTCAGCCTGTCAGTGCTCAGACCATACATCGCACACTGTATCAAACTGGCCTGCATTGCTGTCATCCCAGAAGGAAGCCTCTTCTAAAGATGATGCACAAGAAAGCCCTCAAACAATTTGCTAAACACAAGCAACCTAAGAACATGGATTATTGGTTGTAACAATAAGACAAGGAAAATGTTTAAGATCAGCTCACCTCTAAATTTGCTGTGGCCAGTTTTGGAGATCAGTGCATGGACAGTCAGCGGGCCGGATCCCGGGATTAATGAAGCAAAGAAAAAATGTTTCAACCAGCACTTGAAGATATAGTATCCTAATTCCACGAAATTCATGGACTTCATAAAATCATTATTAATTTTATTGGTGTAAAAAAGTACTAATAATTCAAATCATTGTGTCTTACGCGTTTCAAGCCGAACAAGGGCTCTTACTCATAGCATAGAATTTAGTGGAAATGGGATACTATATCTTCAAGTGCTGGATGAAACGTTTTTTTCTTTGCTTCATATTGGTACCATGACCTATGGTCTGATAAGAATAAGATAATGCCATCTAAACCAAATAAGTTTAAGTGTGTGTGGCGGCAACCAGGTTAGGAGTACAAAGACAAGTATGTTTTGCCTACAGTCAAATATGATGGTGGGAATGTCAAGGTTTGGAGCTTCATAAATGGTGCCTGCTGGGAAGCTACAGTTTATTTAGGGAAAACATGAATGCCAACATGTATGGAGCATGATCCCCTCCCTTCGGAAACTGGGCTATATAGCAATAGCAGTAGTTTGGTGAGCCTTTATCGAACAGGTTTGCTTATATCTACCCAGGAGAACCCCACTGCTGACAAAGAGGCATAAAAATATAGACTTCAGTTTGCCAAAATGTACATAAGTAAGCCAAAATCCTTCTAGGAAAGCATCTTCTGGACAGATGAGACCACTATAGAGCTTGTTGGTAAAGCACATCATTATACTATTTACTGAAAACAGAAAGAGGCCTACCAAGAAAAGAAACCAGTACCTACTGTCAAAAATGGTGGAAGTTCAAAGATGGTTTGGTTTTTTTTTGCAGACTCTGGCACTGGGTGTTTTCACTGTGTGCAAAGCATCATGAAATCTGAAGAATACCAAAGGAGTTTGGGTCGCAATGTAGTGCAAAGTGTCAGAAAGCTAGTTTACATCCTAGGTCATGGGTCTTCCAGCAGGACAATGACCCCAAACATACTTCAAGAAGCACTGAGAAATGGATAGAAACCAAGCGCTAGAGAGTTCTGCAGTTGTTAGCAATTAGTCTGGATCTAAATCCCATTAAACACCTTTGGAGAGATCTTAATATTGCTGCTGGGAGAAGGCACCACGCAAATATGGGAGATGTGGAGCAGTTTGCAAAAGAAGAGCTCAAAATTCCAGTTGAGAGGTGTAAAGGGTACTTTGCACGCTGCGACATCGCTAACCGACTGTAGCGATGCCGAGCATGATAGTCCCCGCCCCCGTCGCAGATGCAATCTCTTGTGATAGCTGCCCTGCGACGTCGCTCTGGCCAGCAACCCGCCTCCTTCCTAAGAGGGCGGGTCGTGCGACATCACAGGGATGTCACACGGCAGGTAGCCAATAGAAGCAGAGGACGGAGATGAGTGGGATGTAAACATCCCGCCCACCTCCTTCCTTCCTCATTGCAGACGGGACGCAGGTAAGGAGATGTTCCTCGCTCCTGCGGCTTCATATACAGCGATTTTTTTTTTTTTTTTTTTTTTTTTATTCCAGGTCTTGTTACCTTCATTTGCCCTTTAGATTTTTGTAACATCTTGTATTATCATGTATGGATGTAAATTTTGTATGTATTAGTGCCGTATTGTGGGGTCCATGGGACAGGTGTCCATGTGTTTTTAAGTGGTTTTAACGGTGTTTTGCACTTTCATGTCCCTAATAAATATTTGTATATATATTCTGACTATATTTGATGAGTTGAGTGCTTTTTTGCCTACTCTTTTCTCTCTCTTACATTACCCTTGTAGGCTTTGCACCCTCATTGTTGTGTTAATCTGTTGTTACCATTAGCAGTGCAGCCTTGTCTTTCCAAAATTTTGTTTAAATGCGGATTGCACATTTTCTGTTAGTACAATAAACCTCATTTCAATCCAGAAATATTACTCAGTCCATCAGTTATTAGATATATGAAACTGACATAGCTGTTGCAAAAACCCAAATTGTTATAAAGAAAAAAGGTTAACATTAGTAGGGGTGCCCAAACTTTTTCATATGACTGTAGGAAAAAAGCATGTGAATAACACGACTGTGTGTGTATATATATATATTTATATTTATAAAATGTTAACGTCTACCCATTAAATAGTTAAATAGCATTGCCTTGGCACATTTGATCTGCATCACGGATCAAAGTTGGACTAGTCTCCATTTTTTATTTTGTGGACTAGCAATCCACAAACAAAATGTTTTGTGAAAAGGCAAGTTCTTTGTAATAGCTCCGTGGTTTCGTGGTCTCTCTGTAAATATAATGGATAACACATGTAACAAAAAACTGTTGTATGAAATAGCCCTAAGCAAGAAGGTTTACAATAAAAAAAGTTTTTACTAGCAAGTATAAATAATAAAAATAGTAGACATTATCAAACAGCAATATAGAATGTATAGAAAACTACATAACGTTTATTATACAGTGAACAAACCTTAGTTATATAACATGGAAAAACCCTTTAAGAATTCATTCTGGTGAGATACCATAGATTACATTTGCATGTATGGAATTCCTCATTGACCACCAGCCTCTTTTTACATTTACCTTCGTTTCATGCATGTTAATGTATTGCAATGTACAACTTTTCATAAATACCTTTTCTACAAGTGGAGTTTTTTAAAATGGAAAAATATTCTAAAAGGCTCCCCTTGTGCAGAAAGAAATGTCTTTTATCTGCTGCCGAGCTTGGTCAGGTTAGTTTCACATTCCTTGCACATATCAAAAGTTATATTTTTGTCAGGTTCCTAGCACCATTTGCTCTATATACAGTATGTATATACACACAAGTAATACACATAGCTCTTTCTGCCCTGCAGCGTAAGCAGTAAGACCTGATTACAGTCTTCACCTTCCAACAAGGTGGTCTAGAAAGATCTTCACGGTTGAGAAAATGTTGGCAAGGCAATATAAAGAAAGTCATTCTACTGCTGCATGCTCTATTCAGCTGCTACATGCAGACAAACTGAACATTTTCTGGTAATTCCCATCAATCTGTTCACATATAAAAGCTACTTGGCTACAACTTGAAAATAGAAAAAATAGAAATTGATTCAAAGATGTCTTTCTGTAAATGTTCTTATATTTGTGGAGCAATGAACGTGAATGCATTAAGCCAAAGGAGCAGTCCTTGAACTATGGGAAGAATTAGATTGAAATGGCTTTTAGCCTTTGGATGTTAAAATATTTTTTTAATTTAAAGGGGATGTCCACGTACCCGCATAAATAAATCTCTACTCACTTCTGGTGAGGCCGCGGTTCCAGCTACGTCTGAACTTGCATTCCCATTGCCTATAAGACATTGTTATGACATCAGGGCTGGACTGGCCATAGGGCAATTCTGACAAATGCCAGAAGGGCCGATGCCTGTAGTGGGCTGCTCAATCCTCAGTCACTGCCACTCTCCTCCACAGTGTGCACTGTGCTGTGCCAGCCCTGCTGTGCGATCCTGCGCCCGGCATACACACTGCTGAGGAGAGTGACAGTGACCGCAGCTCTCTCCTTCCTGATGTATTTGCGTCTCTCAGCCGTAAATAGAACAGTGCAGCGTGCTCTGACGTGCATCAGCTTGAGGAGATCAGTACCTTGCTGACATCATCACACTGCTGCGGGCGCCACAGAAACACGTTGGGTGGAGGTGAACGCTCCATGGAGGAGTGGAAGATGAGCTGTGTAATGTGAATACTGAAGAAGGGGAAAACAATCTTGAACGGAACACAGCTTTGCGAGAGGTAGTGGGGTGAGTACTTTATTCAGAGGGGCAGTGTGTGTGTGTGGGGGGCAATATTTTGCAGAGGCAGTGTGGGGGGGTATATTAAGGTGTGTGGCAGTGTGGGGGTATATTAAGGAGAGTGTCAGACCCACACAACATGAAACACAAAATCTCCCTCTCACGCCATTTCGGTTAAAAAGTTCGCTCCCATCTGCATATAAAAAAGGTGTCCGCTTTTCATCCAGAAAAGAGGGACGAGTAAAATCCATTTGGTATTCCATATATCATGGGAGCATTTGTTTTTTTTCTTACCTAGGATCTGTGTAAGGTGCTTTTTCCACCCATATGACAGTGTTCTATGCTACAGAATGGTAATGTATCTGGAAAAAACGGATGGGATTTGGATGGAACGGGTAACGTAACTTTTTTTTTCTCGTAACTTGCATTGCCGATTCGCAACTGTTTTATGAGACTATACACAGCATGCTGAGATTTTTTCCTCAGAACGAAAAAAGCTGAGACAAAAATCGTAGATCAGCACTGACTTATTGTTTAACATTGATGCGAGTGCAATCTGATATTTCATTGAATTGCATTCGTATTTATATGCCAATGTGAGCAAACCATAATAGGGGCCTTCAGTTTCTGTATGACACATGTATGTTCCTCTGACCTCTGCATTAGCTATTTGCTTTGAGGGAAATATCAAAGCACCTGGAAGGATTTCTTTGATTTATTGCTATTATATTTGATAGTTGTTACCACATCACATTCTGATCAATCATTAAAGGGAACTTGTTAAGTGCAGTATGTGTAGCACCCCATGGAGCAGGCAGTTAACCTACTCGTCACTGGGCCATTTTGGGTCAGGTTAGGCGTTGTCACAGGGTGGCCTTGCCCGATTCTGTTGCCCCGAGGCATACAATAAATGGTGGGGGAAGCGGGGTATTGGGAAAAGTTTGTTGTGACGCCACCTGTGGTATGCCGCCAAGTAATAGCTGCCGCTGCCAGGTTCCTCGCTGGGGCAGGTGTTATGGCAGCCGGGATCGTGTCACTCCCCACAGGCGGAGCGGGCCCCGGTGAATGATGAGAGTTTTAATGGCCGTTGGCGCCTAAGCACTGGGCGGCGGCGCCTAAGCACTGGGCGGCGGCGCCAGTAAGGACGAGCCAACACAGTCTCTGCGGGTTCAGGGTGTAGTTTACTCACAGTTATAGCAAATTTCAAAATAGCAACTCTCTTAGTGCAAAGAAAATTTAAAATTTAAAAATTAACCTTTAATAATTTGTCAGGACCGGGAGGACGGATGGGCCCAGGAGGTGGATCCACTGGACCGAGTACCCCACCGGGGGGCAGAGTACACGGCAGCCGGAGCACTGGCGTGGCCGGGACGGTTATAACCGGGTCACTAGGGTCACAGAGTTCTATAGGATACTGCAGGAAACAGGCACAGGTACCCGGTAGCAAAGGACAAACAGTAACAGGACACAGGACACAGCACAAGGGGACCTGAGCACCTAGCTCTAAAGACAAGCAAAAGGACACGTTGATCAGGCCCCGCCCACATGGAAAGGCAAGTCTCATATACCCAGCACAGCCCCATGTCATTACCTGCATCAGGTGTGCTGGGCCCATAAGACCAGGAGAGTGGGCGCGGCCTGGTCCTATACAGAACCATGAGGCCAATACTCAAAGTCAGACTCCTGAGACCAGGAGCAGGAGTCAGGGGAGCAGGAGCGGGAGCGGCAGCCATGACTGGTGGACACATGGAGTGGATCAGTGGGTAAGGAGTGGTGCTGGGACACTGGGAGCGTGACAGTACCCCCCCCTCTAAGCCCCCCCTCCGAGCACAGAACCCCAGGGGCACCCCGGATCGAGACACCGGGCCGGGGCCCAACGCAAAGGCGGGGAAGGACCTCTGACCCCGTACCGCCTTCTTAGCCGCACGGCGCTTAGCCGATCTACCAGCAGTGGCAGCGGGGGCAACGGGAAGAGGAGGACCGACAGAAACAGTACTGACATCGTGGAGAACCGGCCCGGGCGACTCGGACCGGGCACAGGACGGTGACTCATCCCCGGTAGCTGGTGGCATCAGAGTCTCAATCGTCGGGGACGGTGGAACGACGCTGGGGTGCGTCATCACTTCCGGTTCCGGTGGCACCACAGGCACAAGTGCCAGGATCTGTGGTACAACGCTGGACTGCGTCTTTTTCTCCTGTTCTTGTGACATGATAGGATCAGGTGCCAGGGGCTGAGGGACGGGCTGAAGACAGGTATCATGGCACGAGGGACTCCAGCGAGAGATTGCGCCGGAGCGCCAACTGATGTCAGGATCATGGAGTTTAAGCCAGGGCAGACCCAGCAGGAGCTCAGGAGCCATTCTCGGGATGACATAAAACGCAATAGTCTCAGAGTGCAGGGTACCAATACAAAGTCTCACGGGTTCGGTGGTGTACCGGACAGGTTCGTATAATTGTTTTCCGTCCACGGAGGCGAACCAGAGGGGTTTTGCAAGCGGGATGACCGGTATCCGATAACGGTCCACGGTAGCTTGTTGGATGAAATTACCCGCTGCTCCCGAATCAATGTGAGCCTCTGCCGTGAACTGGGTCTTCTCGGTCGTGACCTGGACAGTCTGTGTAACCGGGACTGACGGGATTCCGGTACCAAGGGTGGCGGTTCCCACCATCCCTTGGACTTGGGGTCTTCCTGGCCTCTCAGGGCAAGAGCGGAGCAGATGTGAACCGCCTCCACAATAGAAGCACAGGCCCCGGGCGAGTCGCTCTGCACGACGTTGCTCGGCTTGGCTCAGCCGGTCTATTTGCATTGGCTCAGGAGTGGAGTCGCAGAACGGCAGTGGCGGGGGAACGGTAGACCTCTGCGGGACAAAGGCGTGACGGACTGGTCGCTTTTCCCGGGATACCTCCTTGGTTCGTTCCTGAAAACGGAGGTCAATCCGGGTGGCTAAGGATATTAAAGCGTCCAAGGTGCGTGGAACGTCACGGCCAGCAAGCTCGTCTTTGACGCGGCCAGAGAGTCCTTCCCAAAAGGCCGCCGTCAAGGCCTCATTGTTCCAGCCCAGCTCAGAGGCGAGCGTGCGGAACTGGATGGCGTATTGGCCGACGGTCAGGGTCCCTTGGCGTAGCCGGAGGAGCGAAGAGGTCACTGTGGTGGTACGTCCGGGTTCATCGAATGTACTTCGGAAAGCGTGCAAGAATTCCCGGATGTCGGTGGTCATTGGATCCTCATTCTCCCACAGGGGGTTAATCCAGGCTAGAGCTTCGCCTTCCAAGTGTGACATCAGGAATGCCACTTTAGCCTGGTCTGAGACAAACAAATGAGGAAGCAACTTGAAATGCAGGGAGCACTGGTTCAAGAAGCCGCGGCAGGACTTGGGATCCCCTGCATAGCGAGGCGGAGCAGCGAGGCGAAGTTGCGAGGCCGTGGCGGAAACTGGTTCGGAGCCGGAGACTGGTTGCTGCGTGGACTCAGACGAGGCAGCGGTCTGCAGCGTATATAACCGGTGGTCCATGGACGCCAGGAATTTCAGCATCCGGTGTAAGGTGTCACGCTGTTGCACCAGTTCCTGGCGTAGTTCGGCCAGCTCAGATGTTTGTGCTCCAGCGGGATCCATGGCCTGATCAAACTGTCAGGACCGGGAGGACGGATGGGCCCAGGAGGTGGATCCACTGGACCGAGTACCCCACCGGGGGGCAGAGTACACGGCAGCCGGAGCACTGGCGTGGCCGGGACGGTTATAACCGGGTCACTAGGGTCACAGAGTTCTATAGGATACTGCAGGAAACAGGCACAGGTACCCGGTAGCAAAGGACAAACAGTAACAGGACACAGGACACAGCACAAGGGGACCTGAGCACCTAGCTCTAAAGACAAGCAAAAGGACACGTTGATCAGGCCCCGCCCACATGGAAAGGCAAGTCTCATATACCCAGCACAGCCCCATGTCATTACCTGCATCAGGTGTGCTGGGCCCATAAGACCAGGAGAGTGGGCGCGGCCTGGTCCTATACAGAACCATGAGGCCAATACTCAAAGTCAGACTCCTGAGACCAGGAGCAGGAGTCAGGGGAGCAGGAGCGGGAGCGGCAGCCATGACTGGTGGACACATGGAGTGGATCAGTGGGTAAGGAGTGGTGCTGGGACACTGGGAGCGTGACATAATTCCACTAAAATGGTTAGATAACCACAGACAAACAACACTAAAAAGTAGGTTTGGCCCCTCCTGTCACTTAGGGGATATGTATAAACCAAAACTATAGTTGAATTTCAACCACAATAATAGATTGGACCCATCTCACCAAATCATGGGTGCCATTGAAGTCTACTGGTAATGATAATAATAAATTGGATTTATCTCACCAAATTTATACAGGTGCAGCTCTTCATAAAGGATAATGGGGTCCAATTCATTCCACAATGGAGCCCTTAAGAAATGTTATCTCCCGACGCGTTTCATTAAAAAATTTACTCTTCAGGGGAGTCAAAAATCCATCCCAGGTCTCATTCAATATGTACCTGTTAGAAGCATAACATGCCAGAATAAACATGTAAAATAACAATAAATAACGGCAAGTCAGCAAACCCGGCTTAAATTCATATCCAGAAAAAAACACTCACCAGTCAGCCTAGACTCATCAAGGAGTCATAGATACAGCGGACCCAATCCTAGTCCCATAACACATGGACCAGATACCTAAATGACACGCCGAAAAAAATGCACAGTATAACAGAACATCAGCAATTCAGCGGTCATCATAGATCCCATACACATATATAGGTAGAAGGGGAACTTACCACGTGGCAGGAGCGGCCGTGACTCTCGCTCTCTCAAGGAGCCGCCGCATAATGCCAGATTTTAAACGTTCCCCCTCACCCGGACATGTGACGCTGTTTCCGCCCATTCAGTCACATGACAACGGCCGGATGTGCCGCGTCATGTTATTTACACGATTACAAAGGCAACAAGTGCCGTCCTCTCACTGTCGGGTCACGTGAACACCACGTCACACAAGCCGAGCATAGAGATTCATCAACTCAAACCGGAGACAGCACTCTCATTTAGTTCATCAGCGCAAACAGCACAAGGTAGTCACTCTTTCGATAGACAGATGTGACAACCATACTAGCCAGGAGGAAATTTCATAAGTAACAGCTAAAGAAGCATAAAGTATTATTATTAGATTGTTTGTAGCATGGAATATTCACACCGCTGTAAAAGACGGTTCAACCAACGATTACTACAAACAATTTTGAGGTGACTGCATACTGTATTACAGATTATAGCCATGTCACCAAATTACTAGGACACACCTCTGAGGCACAGATCAGAAGTGTATCACCCATACATATGGCAGTGTCATTATCATCCCAAAGATTAATACTTACACTCAAAGAATCCAATCAAAGCAAAGGCATCTTCAGAAGAAAATTAAATCAAGCAAAGGAATCTTCAGAAGAAGATTAAATATCAAGGGTCCCGTATATGATGACAAATGCATGGGGGACTGCTCAATAAATGACAGTGATCTACATAGGTGAAAAAGAGGGTAAAGAAAGAAAGGAAGAAACCAATGGATAGAAAGGGACTGCCCTTGCCCTAGATAGAACTAGCTGTAATTTCTGACCCTACCTATCATGTGGGGGTTGGCGCCCTAAGATAGAACGGTGTGTGGGCGCCCCCACTCGGCCGACGTCTATCCCTCCTTTCTACCAATGACCCTACACCACCACTAGATAAAGGGTGCAAAAGAAATTTCCTCATTTAATCCATTAGGATGCAGAGTCTTTAACCAATAATTCCATCTGGATTCTTGTTGCAACAACCTCCTGTCCCAGTTCCCTCCTCTGGGTAGTGGCTTAATATGATCAATACCCTGAAATACAATGACAGTGAGGTCCCCATTATGCATGTGATTTACATGTCTTGCCAGTGGTGTATCGTTGTTCAGTCTGATATCCCTGAGGTGTTCACCTATCCGTCGTCTGAATTCCCTACAGGTTTTACCTACATATTCCATTTTACAAACACAGGTCGCTTTATAGATTACACCCTGTGTTTTACAATTGATGAAAGACCGGATGTCATATTCCTTCTTCGTCACCTGACTTGTAAACCTTTTGCCAACAAGAATCGAATTGCAGGCTATACAGCCGCTACATTTGTAGCAGCCCTTCAGAGTTGGATAATTGACGAAAGGATTTTTTGGAGTGAGATAACTATGGACTAATCGATCTTTAAGTGACCTTGCTCGTTTATATGTAATGGATGGCCTATCGGTAAGCAAACCTCCCACATCACCATCCATCTTCAAAATAGGCCAATATTTCTCAAAGATTTTCCTCACCTCATCCGCCCCATTATCAAAAGTTGTTATGAATCTAATCGTATCCTTCCCATCATCCTTTGCCATATTCTTAGGGGGATAAAGAAGGTCTGTTCTTTTGACCTTCCTAATGTCGGCAGCCGCCTTTTTTTATTACTTTCATTGGATACCCTCTTTCTAGAAATCTCCTTTCCAGATCCCTTGACTGATCCATAAAGTGCATCTCATTAGAACAGTTTCTCCGAATTCTTGCGAACTGTCCCTTTGGGATGCCTCTTTTTAGACTGAGTGGATGACTACTCTCCCACTTCAACAACGAGTTTGTTGAAGTGGGCTTCCAATAAGTGCTTGTCATCAAATTACCCCTCTCGTCTTTTTCAATCAATAGGTCCAGAAAGGATAATTTAGACCTGTCCATTTCGAATGTAAAAAACAGACCCAGGTCATTCGTGTTCAGATCATTCATGAACATCTTTAATTCATTTTCACTGCCTTTCCACACTAAAAAAAATCATCGATGAATCTGTACCAGATTCCGATGTTCTCATTGGCAGATTCACGATCCTCTCTGAAGACGACCGTTTCCTCCCACCAGCCCAGGAGTAAATTAGCGTACGACGGGGCACATGGGCTCCCCATCGCTGTACCCCTGAGCTGGTGGAAGGTGTGGCCATCAAAAGAGAAGATATTGTGTGTCAAGCAGAAATTGAGGATATCCAAGACAAAGTTGGTGTGTTCCTCACACTGTATTCCCCTACCTTTCAAGAAATATTTTGTTGCTGTCAATCCCAAATCATGGCGTATGGATGAATACAAGGATTCAACATCAATTCCAACCAAAATTGTCTCTTCATCAAAAGTAAGTCCCTCCAGTTTTTTCAGCAGATCAAAATCTAACACAGAATTTGGGGGTCTATTTGGATGACATCTTGAAACCATTTGTGTTAGGTTTGGGTTCCTATATAGCTGATACGACTGATCTGCTGAAAAAACTGGAGGGACTTACTTTTGATGAAGAGACAATTTTGGTTGGAATTGATGTTGAATCCTTGTATTCATCCATACGCCATTATTTGGGATTGACAGCAACAAAATATTTCTTGAAAGGTAGGGGGATACAGTGTGAGGAACACACCAACTTTGTCTTGGATATCCTCAATTTCTGCTTGACAAACAATATCTTCTCTTTTGATGGCCACACCTTCCACCAGCTCAGGGGTACAGCGATGGGGAGCCCATGTGCCCCTTCGTACGCTAATTTACTCCTGGGCTGGTGGGAGGAAACGGTCGTCTTCAGAGAGGATCGTGAATCTGCCAATGAGAACATCGGAATCTGGTACAGATTCATCGATGATATTTTTTTAGTGTGGAAAGGCAGTGAAAATGAATTAAAGATGTTCATGAATGATCTGAACACGAATGACCTGGGTCTGTTTTTTACATTCGAAATGGACAGGTCTAAATTATCCTTTCTGGACCTATTGATTGAAAAAGATGAGAGGGGTAATTTGATGACAAGCACTTATCGGAAGCCCACTTCAACAAACTCGTTGTTGAAGTGGGAGAGTAGTCATCCACTCAGTCTAAAAAGAGGCATCCCAAAGGGACAGTTTGCAAGAATTCGGAGGAACTGTTCTAATGAGATGCACTTTATGGATCAGTCAAGGGATCTGGAAAGGAGATTTCTAGAAAGAGGGTATCCAATGAAAGTAATAAAAAAGGCGGCTGCCGACATTAGTAAGGTCAAAAGAACAGACCTTCTTTATCCCCCTAAGAATATGGCAAAGGATGATGGGAAGGATACGATTAGATTCATAACAACTTTTGATAATGGGGCGGATGAGGTGAGGAAAATCTTTGAGAAATATTGGCCTATTTTGAAGATGGATGGTGATGTGGGAGGTTTGCTTACCGATAGGCCATCCATTACATATAAACGAGCAAGGTCACTTAAAGATAGATTAGTCCAGGGGTCAGGAACCTTTTTGGCTAAGAGAGCCGTAAACGCCACATATTTTGAAATATAATTCCGCGAGAGCCGTACAATATGTTTAAAGGGCCATTGACAGATCAATCGCTCCAATGTTCACTTAGTACAGCAAGGAATGCTCCTCCCTGCTGTATAAAGCCACAACTGGACTGAAACAATGGTAATTAGCAGTAAAAAAATCAAATAAATAACTTACATTGTGAACTTGCGATGCATGACATCAGTCCAGCAGTCTGGCTTCTTCTTTTTCCTGCGCATGACTGGAAGCTGGCATTCTTCCCACCTGATGTTGAGAGAATGACAGCTTTGAGGCATTCGCAGAAGAAAGAAGCTTGAATATTGGACATGTCACACAACGCATTGTCAGTTATGTCAATTATCTATTTTATTATTTTACAGCGAATTATTGTTTAGGTCCAGCGGTGGCTTAGTGCAGCAGAGAGGAACACTCCTTTGTGTACTAAGTGACCGCTGGAGCAATTGTATCTGTCAGTGGCCTTTTTAAAAGTGTTGGTCTTACAGAAAATGAACAAAAAAGAGAGGCTCAGACCCAGGAGATACACACACAAGCCATACACAGCACTCAACATGCCGTATACACAGTACATAAGGAGAAGAAAAAAAGCTCTGCAGGTAAACATATGCACACCAGGAATTAGATATACCAATAAACCTCACAATATGAAACTTTATTAAGTGCCAAACACAACAAACACAGCACACATACACACCATATACACAGCACACACTCACACACGCCGAATACACAGCACACGCACGCGCCGTATACACAGCACACGCACGCGCCGTATACACAGCACACGCACGCGCCGTATACACAGCACACGCACGCGCCGTATACAGAGCACACGCACGCGCCGTATACACAGCACACGCACGCGCCGTATGCACAGCACACACAGATATAAGTACCTGCTGCTTAGTTGCCCTGTAAGATCAGGTGCAGCACAAGTGATGGATGCAGCAGTTCAAGGGCTGGCTTCATTCTCCTCTTTTCTCTCCAAGAAAAGACCTTATAGACCTGAGCAGCAGAGCACAGAACTGGAGGGTGAGAGGCAGAACGCACGGCACTATACAGGCCCCTGCCCCATCACTCTGCTTCTATCTGCAATTTCACAGGGGCGCATGTAGGAGCCGGAGGGAGGAAGTCCCACCCCCAGTGCTGTCTGCCGGCAATAGACAAGATCAGCGGCTGCCCAAGCACTGCAGCCTCCGGGAATCTGCCCCAGTGCCCCGGGGGCCGCAGAAAAGGTCATCGCGGGCTGGATGTTCCCCACCCCTGCCTTAAAGGGACGGCAGGCACAGTTTCCTGCCGAGGACTGCGGTCCCCGGAACTCAGCCCAGGGACAGCAGAACTGAAGGCGAGTGGCCAAAATGCCGCCCCCCTGACATGTGCCGCCCGGGGCGGACTGCCCCCTCCGCCCCCCCTTTGCTACGCCACTGCAGACCTGCGGGAGAGGCGGGGGGCGGCGGCCCCCCCACCCCTCCACCGGCCAGCCCACCGGGAGAAGTCCCGCCCCTCCCGCCTGTCAGTCCGGGCCTGATCAGCGTGCACCGCGGCCTGATGGAGCGCGGTGCATGCATCCTTCCCATAGACAGGTAGGAGCCCTGTCTGCGAGCCAGATACGGCCATCAAAAGAGCCATATCTGGCTCGCGAGCCATAGGTTCCCGACCCCTGGATTAGTCCATAGTTATCTCACTCCAAAAAATCCTTTTGTCAATTATCCAACTCTGAAGGGCTGCTACAAATGTAGCGGCTGTATAGCCTGCAATTCGATTCTTGTTGGCAAAAGGTTTACAAGTCAGGTGACGAAGAAGGAATATGACATCCGGTCTTTCATCAATTGTAAAACACAGGGTGTAATCTATAAAGCGACCTGTGTTTGTAAAATGGAATATGTAGGTAAAACCCGTAGGGAATTCAGACGACGGATAGGTGAACACCTCAGGGATATCAGACTGAACAACGATACACCACTGGCAAGACATGTAAATCACATGCATAATGGGGACCTCACTGTCATTGTATTTCAGGGTATTGATCATATTAAGCCACTACCCAGAGGAGGGAACTGGGACAGGAGGTTGTTGCAACAAGAATCCAGATGGAATTATTGGTTAAAGACTCTGCATCCTAATGGATTAAATGAGGAAATTTCTTTTGCACCCTTTATCTAGTGGTGGTGTAGGGTCATTGGTAGAAAGGAGGGATAGACGTCGGCCGAGTGGGGGCGCCCACACACCGTTCTATCTTAGGGCGCCAACCCCCACATGATAGGTAGGGTCAGAAATTACAGCTAGTTCTATCTAGGGCAAGGGCAGTCCCTTTCTATCCATTGGTTTCTTCCTTTCTTTCTTTACCCTCTTTTTCACCTATGTAGATCACTGTCATTTATTGAGCAGTCCCCCATGCATTTGTCATCATATACGGGACCCTTGATATTTAATCTTCTTCTGAAGATTCCTTTGCTTGATTTAATTTTCTTCTGAAGATGCCTTTGCTTTGATTGGATTCTTTGAGTGTAAGTATTAATCTTTGGGATGATAATGACACTGCCATATGTATGGGTGATACACTTCTGATCTGTGCCTCAGAGGTGTGTCCTAGTAATTTGGTGACATGGCTATAATCTGTAATACAGTATGCAGTCACCTCAAAATTGTTTGTAGTAATCGTTGGTTGAACCGTCTTTTACAGCGGTGTGAATATTCCATGCTACAAACAATCTAATAATAATACTTTATGCTTCTTTAGCTGTTACTTATGAAATCTCCTCCTGGCTAGTATGGTTGTCACATCTGTCTATCGAAAGAGTGACTACCTTGTGCTGTTTGCGCTGATGAACTAAATGAGAGTGCTGTCTCCGGTTTGAGTTGATGAATCTCTATGCTCGGCTTGTGTGACGTGGTGTTCACGTGACCCGACAGTGAGAGGACGGCACTTGTTGCCTTAGTAATCGTGTAAATAACATGACGCGGCACATCCGGCCGTTGTCATGTGACTGAATGGGCGGAAACAGCGTCACATGTCCGGGTGAGGGGGAACGTTTAAAATCTGGCATTATGCGGCGGCTCCTTGAGAGAGCGAGAGTCACGGCCGCTCCTGCCACGTGGTAAGTTCCCCTTCTACCTATATATGTGTGTGGGATCTATGATGACCGCTGAATTGCTGATGTTCTGTTATACTGTGCATTTTTTTCGGCGTGTCATTTAGGTATCTGGTCCATGTGTTATGGGACTAGGATTGGGTCCGCTGTATCTATGACTCCTTGATGAGTCTAGGCTGACTGGTGAGTGTTTTTTTCTGGATATGAATTTAAGCCGGGTTTGCTGACTTGCCGTTATTTATTGTTATTTTACATGTTTATTCTGGCATGTTATGCTTCTAACAGGTACATATTGAATGAGACCTGGGATGGATTTTTGACTCCCCTGAAGAGTAAATTTTTTAATGAAACGCGTCGGGAGATAACATTTCTTAAGGGCTCCATTGTGGAATGAATTGGACCCCATTATCCTTTATGAAGAGCGGCACCTGTATAAATTTGGTGAGATAAATCCAATTTATTATTATCATTACCAGTAGACTTTAATGGCACCCATGATTTGGTGAGATGGGTCCAATCTATTATTGTGGTTGAAATTCAACTATAGTTTTGGTTTATACATATCCCCTAAGTGACAGGAGGGGCCAAACCTACTTTTTAGTGTTGTTTGTCTGTGGTTATCTAACCATTTTAGTGGCATTATTAAAGGTTAATTTTTAAATTTTAAATTTTCTTTGCACTAAGAGAGTTGCTATTTTGAAATTTGCTATAACTGTTGTATGTTGTATGATGTTGTAATGAGGGATTCACTAGTAAAATTTAAGCAGAGCCTGAACGCATTTCTTGAAAAATATAATATTACCAGTTATGTATATTAGATTTTATGACAGGGTGTTGATCCAGGGAACTAGTCTGATTGCCGTATGTGGAGTCAGGAAGGATTTTTTTTCCCCATTGGAGCTTATTTGACACATTGGGTTTTTTTTGCCTTCCTCTGGATCAACATGTTAGGCTACGGGTTGAACTAGATGGACTTAGAGTCTCCCTTCAACCTTAAAAAACTATGAAACTATAACTGTTTGAATTTTGAAATTTACCCATTGGCTATTTGTGTAGTTTACTCACAACTTCAGCTGCCAGCCCAGTCACACTGGTCACTGCCGTGATGGGTTCCGGTCAATCTCAGATCCGGTAAGGGGCCATAACCGGTGTTTTGAGAGAGAAGGAATGAGAGGGTGTCCCCCTCCACAGTTAGGTACCCTGGCTGAGCTCCTGCTCCAAGCCCCGGGCCCAGTAAAGTCAAAGTTTTCCAGAGATGTCTGGAAAGAACTATGGTCCTGACGGGTCTGTTTTGGATGTGCGTGTGTTGCGCCTATTGCTATCCCAAGTGGAACCCGCCCCCCAGGTGGCTGGCTTCAGTGACCGGGAAGTCCCATGATTGTTATGGCCACCCACCTGCCTACCCTGAGCCAACCCACCCTATGGGAAGGCTCCTTAGCTGTATGTAATTTGTGAATGTGGAACACCGGTAAGTAACCCCCCTTACCTGAGATATATACTGCACCTTAATTGAGGTGCAGTACCCTGGGGTGACCAGAGCCTCAGGGGTGCCACATATGCACCCAGAGACACGAGCAGTTCTGGGTGCATATTTCTAATCCCTGCCTAACTGCCCCAGCATTTAGTAGCATAGATAAAGGGATCTTTAGAGAAAATATTTCTACAGATCCTTTATGATATGCTAATGAGCACAGAGACTAGTCGCAAGGGCGTTACTTCCCCCGACTAGTCCGCCCTCTTAGCATGTTAGCATGCCCACAGGGGCATGCTAACATGCAATTCAATGCCTATTGCCCTGTGTCATCGCTAGTGACACACGTACCTGTGTCCTCTGTCACCACCTCAGACACTGGGCTTAGGATCAGTGCGCATCATCAGAAGTCCCAGTAGTTCCGGTCATACGCACTATGAAGCCAGGTGTATGCGTCCCAGCTACAGAGAGGCTGGGACTTCTGATCATGTGCACTGACCCTAAACCTGGGGTTCTGAAGTGGTGACAACAGATATATGTTTGCGCGTCACCGCTGATGATGCTGGGCAATGGCCATTGAATAGCATGTAAGCCCGCCACTGTGGGCAGACTAGTTGGGGGAACTAACGCCTTTGCGATTAGTCCCTGTGCTCATTAGTATATCATAAAGGATCTTTACAAATACTTTTTCTAAAGATCTCTTTATCTTTGCTACTAGATACAGTTACGGAGGGAATAGCAATATGCACCCAGAACTGCTCGTAGTTCTGGGTGCAATTTGCACCTGACAGGTTTGCCTTAATTCTTCCCAGAGTCATGAAATTTAACTCCACTTTTGAGCAGCTTTTGATCATGCAAAAAACAAAATATGTCACACTACATTGTTACTACAAAGACTAAATATTTCTCTTTACTGAGGACAGGAGAATTGCAGACCACAAGTTACAGGCACTTGGAACTGTTTAAAATTACATAGTTATTCTTATCATCTTAATTATAAAAAAAGTTAGTAAATTTACTTGTTATTAAAAATGTTCTCTCTTCTCATTAATTGAGGATTTTTTTTTAATTTATATTTTATGATATGTTGCCTGGGTTACCAGCCACCGCTGGAGTCTATCAGTCTTGGCTGGCCTCCTAACCAAGAAGTGCTTAACTGCATGCTCTTTCCAGTAGATCTTGTAAGCGCAGCTCTGAATGTCGCCAGATCACTGGATCAGGGTTTCCAACCTACTATTCAATTTTTCCTGGACAACTGGACCAAAATTCAAGGATGGTCCAAATTTTTTATGAACATTTTCCAAGGCCCTTAATAGAACTATGCCCCTTTATCAAACCATACCCACTGATAAAATCACGCCAGCTGAGATGTCTAAAATAATACAGAGTAAGAGTACATATATACACAGTCAGAATATTACAGATACTGAGAATTACACCCAGTATATAGGACAGGACAAGTGGTACTGTGCAGTGTATATACACAGAATAATACAGATCCTGAGAATCACCCAGTATACAGGCCAGGAGAAGTGGTACTATGCAGTGTATATGTGCAAAATAATACAGAAACTGTGAATTACACCCAGTATATAGGACAGGAGAAGTGATAGTGTGCAGTATACACACACACACACACACACACACACACACACACACACTAATACAGATACTGAAAATTACACATAGGCTGTTTTAAAGCTTAATAAACTGGAGAAAGAGGGTGTTTGTTTGTTTTTAAATAAAGGATTTCTCCCTGCGTTTTATGTTTATTTCTTTTACTTATAGGGTTAGTAATGGGGGGTCTCATCGACCCCTTCCCATGACAAACCTGGAGCTTGATGACAGCTGTGATTTTTGACACTTCACTGCTGTCATTAAAGCCTTATATTAGTCTGATTGCCTCCGCTTCAGAACATTCGGGATGAGCCAAGTAAAGCGCCGGAATTGTCGCATCTAATGAATGCGACTATTCTGAGGTGGCAGCAGGCTGCTTTTTTTTAGGCTGGGGAGGGCCCAATAAACATGGGTCTCCACAGCCTGAGAATACCAGCCCCCAGCTGTCCAGTTTATCTCGGCTGAGTATCAAAATTAACAAGCCGTTTATTTTTTTTAATTATTTATTTAAAAAAGTAAAAAAACTGCATGGGTTTCTTGTATTTTGATACACATCCAAGATTACGCACACAGCTGGGGGCTGCAGCCTGTAGTCGCCTGCTTTATCTGTGCTGGGTATCAATATACAAAGGACCCTAAGCCATTTTTTCCAATTATATATTTATTTTTACACTCCACAATCAATCACATATGCCAGCACCTTTGCAGTCTGACTACAACCAATCACAGACGCTGTCACAAAGGGTGTCTAGGGGAAGCAGTGAATTTGCATGAGAGCTATTCTGCGCAGCAGGAAGTAGTGTGATAGCCATGCAGGATGATTGATTGCTCTCAGTGAGAGAAACAAAATTAAAATTTTGTAGTTGTAATACCTTTTAATGGCTAACTAAAATAAAAATAAAATATGATGTTGTAAAGCAAGCTTTCGAGACATCTCAGGTCTCTTCCTCAGGCATGGTATGACAAAATATCTGAAGAAACACAAATCTATACACAAAAAAGGTCAGAGCGATGCATAGTAAAAGGACATTTAAATAAACAAACACTGAGCTTGGAAAGTGAATCCTTAATTAGCTTTGATTAGTGGTGTGAGATTTATTGTCCCAATATCCATGTAGGATCAGAGGCCTGGTGCCCTCGTAGTCTCTGGAGCTGACCTCTCAGATTTTGTAATGAGTCATAAATTCTTCTGAGAGGGTGAGTCCGGTGTCCACAGAGTTAAACATTGTGATGAATTTGTATTTCCAGACCCTGCGATGGCTCTGTGATCTGAAGTTGCCTTTTAATATGACAACTTTCATGTGGTTTATGTTGTGTCCTGGAGCACAGAAATGTTTGGCCACAGGTAAATGGATTTTTTCGTCTGTAATTGTGTGCCGGTGAGATCTCATCCTTGCTCTCAGTCTCTGTCCTGTTTCTCCAACATAGAGGCCCCCAATAGGACATATAGTGCACAGGATTAAGTACACCACGTTGGAAGAGGAGCATGTGAATGTCCCAGGAATCTTATAGTCCTTCTGCGTGTCAGGGATCTGTATCCGGTCTTTGGTCTCTACATGAGCGCAGGTTTTGCAGCTCTTTACATTGCAAGGATAAGTCCCTCTTGGTGTGTCTGAGGGCATACAACTTCGGATCATGATGCTCTTTAAATTAGTAGCAAATCAAAAGAAACATCTAATATCAGTGTACAGGAGAGAAAGGCAATTCACAGCCTGAAGAAAAACAAGGAGATCCCTATTAAGCCAGCAGATAAAGGGGGCACCATAGTTCTCCTGAATACAACTGACTACATTAAAGAAGCAAACAGACAACTGACGGAAATACAGTACTACACCAGACTGGATGATGACCCAACCCCAAAATATATGAAGGAGTTGAAAAAAGTCATCAGATATTTGGGTACAGATTCCACATACCTTCTGGACCTAATACCTGAGAATCCAACGATGGGAGTTTTCGATATGCTACCCAAGATTCATAAACCAGGTAACCCAGGGAGGCCGATCATCTCACGGGTGGGAACGCTCACTGAAAAAATCTCTGGGTGGGTAGAAAATGTCTTTAAGGCACTGGTAAGGAAGACCGCCAGCTATATACAGGACACCACTGACCTTTTAAAAAAGCTATCTACAATAGGTCCTCTACCCGAGAGTACCATCTTAGCCACCATGGATATGGAATCATTATACTCTAACATCCCACATGAAGATGGACTAACCGCCTGCCAAATGTTTCTTGAAGCTAATGGGATCCCTTCTGAGTCTGTATTAAGACTCACCAGATTCATCCTCACACACAAGATTTTCTCTTTTGGCGAGGAGCTATATCTACAACGCACAGGATCTGCTATGGGAAGCAAAATGGCACCACAGTATGCCAACCTTTTCATGGCTAAACTGGAAAATGACTTTTTACCATCCTGCAACCTCAAAGCATTGGCCTATTTCCGTTTCATCGATGACATCTTTATAATCTGGACCGAATCTGAGCAAGAGCTTCTAAAATTTCATGAAAAATTCAATGCATTTCATCCAACCATAAACTTGACATTGGACCACTCAAAAACAGAAATCAACTTGTTGGATACCACCATAAAAATTCAAAATGGCTCAATCTAGACATCAGTGTATCGGAAGCCTATTAACCATCCCACATACCTCAGATGGGACAGTTTCCATCCCAAACACATTAAAAAGTCCATTGTCTACAGCCAGGCTCTCAGATATAATCGTATCTGTTCCAGGACAGCAGACAGGGATGAACACTTAACTCATCTTTAAAAGACATTTTTAAACCAAGGCTACCACCTCACCTCCATTGATGATCAGATCATTAGAGCCACAAGGACCCCTAGAAGTGAACTGCTTCAATACAAACAAAAAGAGGAAAATAGTCGAGTACCTCTGGTGTTGACCGACAACCCACAGCTTGAGGTACTGAGAAGTACGGCCAAGAAACTTCACCACATTCTAAACAAGGATGACCGGTTAAAAACAATATTCAAAGATCCTCCATTGCTACAGGCAACCTCCTAATTTAAGGAGCATCATGATCCGAAGTTCTATGCCCTCAGACACACCAAGAGGAACTTATCCTTGCAATGTAAAGAGCTGCAAAACCTGTGCTCATGTAGAGACCAAAGACCGGATACAGATCCCTAACACACAGAAGGACTATAAGATTCCTGGGACATTCACATGCTCCTCTTCCAACATGGTGTACTTAATCCTGTGCACCATATGTCCTATTGGGGGCCTCTATGTTGGAGAAACAGGACAGAGACTGAGAGCAAGGATGAGATCTCACCGACACACAATTACAGACGAAAAAATCCATTTACCTGTGGCCAAACATTTCTGTGCTCCAGTACACAACATAAACCACATGAAAGTTGTCATATTAAAAGGCAACTTCAGATCACAGAGCCATCGCAGGGTCTGGGAATACAAATTCATCACAATGTTTAACTCTGTGGACACAGGACTTAACCTCTCAGAAGGATTTATGACTCATTACAAAATCTGAGAGGTCAGCTCCAGAGACTACGAGGGCACCAGGCCTCTGATCCTACATGGATATTGGGACAATAAAACTCACACCACTAATCAAAGCTAATTAAGGATTCACTTTCCAAGCTCAGTGTTTGTTTATTTAAATGTCCTTTTACTATGCATCGCTCTGACCTTTTTTGTGTATAGATTTGTGTTTCTTCAGATATTTTGTCATACCATGCCTGAGGAAGAGACCTGAGATGTCTCGAAAGCTTGCTTTATAACATCATATTTTATTTTTATTTTAGTTAGCCATTAAAAGGTATCACAACTACAAAATTTTAATTTTGTTTCTCTCACTGAGAGAAATCAATGATTTTTCAACTGGGTAACACGGTACCAAAACCTTTTTCTTTTATCTAGCCATGCAGGAGACTTGGTATGTATAGCTGTCTTGCTCCAATCCTCATTTTGCTTCCTTTCAATTATTTCATTTTTATCCGAGTAACCAAACTTGAACAGTTACATGGACTTCCCTAAGAAGTTTGTGTTCAGGGTTCACGCACGGACACTAGGTGTCTGGTACGGACTGTGAATTTTACAGTTCAGACAGGAGAAGTGGTACTGTACAGTGTATACAATATATACAGAATACTCCAGATAAAGAGAATTATACCCAATATACAGGACAGGGGAAGTGGTACTGTGCAGTGTATATATGCAGAATAATACAGATACTGAGAATTACAAATACAATATACAAGACAGGAGTAGTTGTAGTGTGCAGTGTATATATACAGAATAATACAGATCCTGAGAATTACACACCAGTATATACTACTGGGGAAGTGGTACTGTGCAGTTTATAAATGCAGAATAATACAGGTACTGAGAATTACACCCAGTATACAGAACAGGAGAAGTGATGCTTCACAGTGTATAATTACACCCAGTGTAGACAGCTCTCTGCTGTTTATTGTAATATCATCTGCACTCTATACACAGTATATAAAGCTTCATACAATATATTATAATATAGAGTGTAGATATGTGTATATATTATACAGTCTAAATTTGTGCCTATTGTAAGATGGCGACCGGCTTCATTGTAAATGGATGGTATGTACCACAGAGTTGGTGTAAAGGCCGCTTTACATGCTGCGATCTCGCTAGCGTGCGTACCCGCCCCCATCGTTTGTGCGTGACGGGCAAATCGCTGCCCGTGGCGGACAAAATTGCATGGACCCATCACACTACTTATCTGCCTAGCGACGTCGCTGTGACTGGCGAACCGCCTCCTTTCTAAGGAAGCGGTTCATTCGGTGTCACAGCAACGTCACTAAGCGGCCACCCAATCAAAGCGGAGGGGCGGAGATGAGCAGGACAAACATTCTGCCCACCTTCTTCCTTCCTCATTGCCGGCGGCCACAGGTAAGGAGATGTTCGTCGTTCCTGCGGTGTCACAGATAGCGATGTGTGCTGCCGCAGGAACGACGAACAACATCGTACCTGCAGCAGCAACGATAATTGGGAATAGGGGGGCATGTCACCGATTAGCGATTTTGGACGTTGTTGCGACAATTCAAAATCGCTCATAGGTGTCACACGCAACGACATCGCTAACGCGGCCGGATGTGTGTCACAAATTCCGTGACCCCAACGTAGCGTGTAAAGAGGCCTTTAACCTGGAGGTCATTTCCAGTATGTGTAGTGCCACATTTTTGCCAAAGTGTTTGCCAGGCCAGGTTTACAGGTAACTAGAGAAATTGCTGGGTCTGATTACCTACATCCCCTGCCCATCGGTCTGTCTGAGGTGTCACTCCTGACATGTAAAATGGAGTCTGTGGTTTGGTACATGGCAGAGTGTGTGGAGCAGTGTGTCAGAAGCACTGTATGAGAAGCAGCCTCAGAGAAGAGAAGAGGCTGCTAAGCTCTTAGAGGTAGGAAGCTTATGGAAGGAACCCAGCTGAAGAAGTGGAGGGTTTACTTCAATTGTCAGGAAGTGAGTGGAAGCTGAGGGAGCTTACTATTAATATAATATTATATAATATTAATATTAGTATTAATATTAATAATATTAATATTAGTAATTTATTTTACAGGTCAACGTGTTTCTGGGATCAAGTCCCCTTCCTCAGGACCATGGAAATCAACAATAGTGTTGATTTCCATGGTCCTGAGGAAGGGGACTTGATCCCACAAACGCGTCGACCTGTAAAAAAAATTACTAATATTAATCAACACTTCTTCGCATTGATTTCCATGGTCCTGAGGAAGGGGACTTGATCCCAGAAACGTGTCGACCTGTAAAATAAATTACTAATATTAATCAACACTTCTTTGCATTGGTGGTAGCTCGGCAATACATCCATTCTTTCTCCAGTACCTTCCAGAATATTTTTTTCTCAGCAGCTATTATTCTACAATCATTTACTGTGTTCTGTTACAGAATGGCAATGAATCCATTAAAAACAGAGATCATACGGATGGTCCATGTGTCGTCCATTTTTCTCGCACCCATTTACTTGTAATGACGACTCTCCTTCGATTTATCCATCCACTCTCAGTATACGGCAATGTTTTTTTGTCGTGAGTCTGGATGAGAAAAAAAAAATCACAAATCTGCTCTGCCTCATTGTCTAACATTGGTCCGAGTGCAACGCAAAATTTTCTCGCATTGCATTGATTCATATGCTCATGTGAGCGAGGACTTAAAGAATTAGGATTATCTCACTCCTCATCAAGCCTGACATGAAGATTGCTGGTCTTGATAAATTGTGGTCATGGAGTGCCAAATATTGCAGACCACCTACTCCAATCCTGAAGTGTTCTTCACCATCTTCCCTTATTTTTGCTTCTAGGGTATGATTTACTGCCATATGTACATTGTAATCAATAGTGTTTTCCCCCATTATCTGCTCTACACTTTTATAAATGTTTTCTGTTTCCCCATCTATATTGAATTTGTATAAATCTGAATAGCTTCTAGTGCAGACAAGTCTATAAAGTAATTTCATTTCAGAGGCTTTCTTCACATGTACAACTATTCATGTTGACCTTAAAGGACACGCCATCCATGTGTAAATAGGTGGCCACAGGGGTAAGGAAAATAGTTTTCTATTTAACTTAGTTTTCTCGTCCAACACCCTATATAAGTGCAATGATTTGGGGGTGGCTAAAGTATTTAAACAAATAAACAAAAGGCTTATCATTGATATATGTTAGGAGGTCGCTTTTAGATCTTAACCTGTAAAGAAAATATTTTAGGAACTGTGGCAAAGCCCAGTGCAGAGTACATCTGGAAGGGTTCAGACTAAATGCCCGGAGCTGTCAACACAGGTCAGCTAAAAGTACACTCTAAGTTTCTGAAGCAGCTGTGCAAACTGTTCTTGCAGGGTTTATATAAAGAATCCTAAGGGACAGTGCCTGCATTGTGAGTTCCGGAACCTCCCTAATCCATTGCTGGTTCTTTTCTGTGTACTAAAAGAGATATCATCTTGCACAGTCACCACCATTCATATACACTGTGTGCAGAATTATTAGGCAAGTTGTGTTTTTTAGAACTTTTTTTATTATTGATCAACAACTATGTTCTCAATCAACCCAAAAGACTCATAAAAATCAAAGCTTAATATTTTTGTAAGTTAGAGTACATTTTTTTTAGATTTGGCTATCTTGGGAGGATATCTGTTTGTGCAAGTAACTATTACTGTGCAGAATTATTAGGCAACTTAAAAACCAAATATATTCCCATCTCACTTGTTCATTTTCACCAGGTAAACCAATATAACTGCACAAAATTTACAAATAAACATTTCTGACATGCAAAAACAAAACCCCAAAAAATTAGTGACCAATATAGCCACCTTTCTTAATGATGACACTCAACAGCCTACCATCCATAGATTCTGTCAGTTGCTTGATCTTTTTATGATCAACATTGCGTGCAGCAGCCATCACAGCCTCCCAGACACTCTTCCGAGAGGTGCACTGTTTTCCCTCCCTGTAGATCTTACATTTTATGAGGGACCACAGGTTCTCTATGGGGTTCAGATCAAGTGAACAAGGGGGCCATGTCATTATTTTTTCATCTTTTAGACCTTTACTGGCCAGCCACGCTGTAGAGTAGTTGGATGCATGTGATAGAGCATTGTCTTGCATGAAAATCATGTTTTCTTGAACGATACCGACTTCTTCCTGTACCACTGCTTGAAGAAGTTGTCTTCCAGAAACTGGCAGTAGGTCTGGGAGTTGAGCTTCACTCCATCCTCAACCTGAAAAGGTCCCACAAGTTCATCTTTGATGATACTAGCCCATACCAGTGCTTCACCTCCACCTTGCTGGCGTCTGAGACGAAGTGGAGCTCTCTGCCCTTTATTGATCCAGCCTCTGGCCCATCCATCTGGCCCATCAAGAGTCACTCTCATTTCATCAGTCCATAAAACCTTTGCAAAATCAATCTTAACATATTTTTTGGCCCAGTCTTGATGTTTTATCTTATGTTTCTTGTTCAAAGGTGGTCATTTTTCAGCCTTCCTTACCTTGGCCATGTCCTGAGTATGGCACACCTTGGGCTTTTTTATACTCCAGTAACGTGGAAGCTCTGAAATATGGCCTAACTGGTGGCAAATGGCATCTTGGCAGCTTCACGCTTGATTTTCCTCAATTCATGGGTAGTTATTTTGCGCCTTTTTTGACCAACATGCTTCTTGCGACCCTGTTGGCTATTTGCCATGAAACGCTTGATTGTTCAGTGATCACGCTTCAAAAGTTTGCCAATTTCAAGACTGCTGCATCCCTCTGCAAAACATGTCACAATTTTGGACTTTTCAGAACCCATCAAATCTCTCTTCTGACCCATTTTGCCAAAGGAAAGGAAGTTGCCTAATAATTAAGCACACCTTATATAGGGGTTGATGTCATTACACCACAACCCTCCTCATTACAGAGATGCACATCACCTGATTTACTTAATTGGTAGTTGGCTCTCAAGCCTATACAGCTTGGAGTAGGAAAACATGGATAAAAATTATCATGTGATCAAAATATTCATTTTCCTAATAATTCTGCACACAGTGTACAGTATTACATTGTATCACTCTGCTTTTTAAGCAATGAGATGTTCTAGTTTTTCTTAAGTTTTTAGGCAACACAAATATTGGATTTTCTTTTCTATAAACATTAAAAAATAGAAACTTCTGCAATAAACTTAAAAACATCTCACATGGAGAATGAAAGCATCTTATATCATTGATTGGTTTATGTAAATATGTAAAGTCTTCACGGTTCTGAAAAAAAAAAATCCTGCAACAACAAAACTGAAACATATGTGGAAACTATTCCCACCAATGATTTGTATAGTCTCCCGAGAGACGGAGTTAGACTTCACCTTGCTCTATTGTATAGAGGCGTAGACTTGACTGTATGATATTTCTTAGTCTGCAGATCTCAGTTATGCCTCTTTTCTGGATCTAAAATTTCTATTTGTGATGACTGGCAAAAGTGACTAGGCTGAGAACCATACAAAGTAGTGCCAGAATGCCAGAAGATACTTTGGATATTCCAGAGCAAAGTTAAACAAAATGAGTATCATGAGACAGATGTACTGCTGAAACAAAAACAGAACCAGAAGACAAGATATAAAGTGAGCAGAACCAGGACAGTGTGCAAATTTTCTTATTTTAGTGCAGTACATAGGTCTTAACTAGTGATGCACAGACCCATGGATATTCGGGCATGCCAAATCAACATGAAATACAAAAAAAAAGGTTCGTCAAACAAACTTGATCAGTCGTGGTTGCGGCCGATGCCTGGTTCCGTGGCCCTGGGGGTCGGTCCGATAAAAAGGGGATGAAAAATGGGAGAAAAATAAAAGAAAATAAAAGAGTTTTTCGACTATGCCACTTGCGGTGTGCGGCCAGGTTATTAAAGCCGCCGCTGCAGGGTCCTGCTGGGGGCTGGTGGAGTAATGCAGCTTAGGTGTTTTGGGCCCTCCGCAAGCAGGGCTAGGCACAAGCAGTGTATGATGGGGGTTGTAGCATGGGACAGTCAGTGTAAGCGTACAGAGGCAAAAAGTTAACAGTCCACACCGGTATTGCACTGTCAACTTGCCTTTTACTTGTGGCTTTGTATCTGGACCCGCTGGTGCCGGTTTCAGGTGTTCCCGCTCCCCTTGTTCTCCGTACCAGCTATGACCTGGGATAGCTGTCTTCCGTGCACTCTCATTTGTATTGGGCTCCCGTGGCTTAGAGCTTCTGAGGGAGTCCCTCCGTTTCAGTCTTGGCCTTATTGCAGGCAGCCTGAACTATTTAAGGGATTCAATTCCCGGTCCCCTCTTTGCTGCTGATGCTTCAGACTCTTTGAGTGGTGAGGGCCCCTGAGATCCCCTCACCTGGCAGATTTAACAGTTGACCATAAAGTGTCCCGCTGTCCTAGGGTCTGCACCCCACCTTGTGCTGAGTCCTGTGAGCATAGGTTCCAGACTTCCACAGGCGCCTCGCGGTTCCTGGAGTATTAGGCTATGTGCCCATGGGAGCTTGCTCCTGCGGATTTTGCCGCGGAAACCTGCGGATTTATCTGGATTATCTAGATAAATCCGCATGTTTCAGCAAGTACAGACACTCCCCATGATATCCTATGGGACATGGGGAGTGTCTGTGTCCACGCTGTGGAATGTGCAGCTGTGGAATATGCTGCGGATATCCCGCAGCCGCACATAACTGCATGTCAATTATTCCTGCGGATTTACCTGTGGAAATCCTGGCGCTCCACTATGGAGACAGAGGCTCCTGCCTTGGTCCCATACTTACCTGCCTTGATAGCAGACACCCGAGTCAGGATGGCAGTGGAGCTAGGAGCAGGAAGGAGGAGATGGGCGGGGCCTGCACAAGCTCCGGTCATGTGACAGCCAGAGCTAGTGCAGGCCTCCCACCTTCTCCTGCACAGTGCAGACGCTGACAGAGTGACACGGCCAGAGAGAAGTGCTGCATGATGGAGGTAAGTATGAACTCCCCGATCACTCAGCACTTGTTCTGCATTGAGGATGCAGTGCTGAAGCTGTATCCTCAATGCAGAATGCCTGCACCATATCCGCAGGACATTCTGCAGCATGGAAACAGACAAAAGTTGTGGTGCAGTTTTTTGGGAGCTCCTGCGGAATGTCCTGTGGCTATAACCGCAGGACAGTTTCCCCATGGGCACATAGCCTTACACTTCCACTGGTAACACACAGTTTATGGAGTCCTGGTTCCTTACTCCACAGTCCCTCACTCCTGTTACAGCGTTCTATTGTTACTGCAGGTCTTTACACTTTTCCTTTCTTTACTTCACTCCTCACTCCTCTCTCCTTCACTTCCTCCGACTACCTCTCACTTCTCTCAACTAACTCTACACCACTGACCTAACACTTCTTCCCGCCAACTTCCCAACTGACCACTCGCCCCTCCCTTTGCTGGGTCTCTCCTTACAGATTGGGTGGCAACTATCCAATCAGCGCCCGTCCCTTTTACCTGTTGCTAGGCAGTCTCCCAGTCTGAAATTGGGGTTGTGTATTTGGCCTGAAGATGCTGGTATGTTGACTGGCATGGATATTCCAGGGTTTGGGTTTCCACGTTCACATTTTGTGGCACCTGATACCTCAGGGATGCTACAGTTGCAGACAGCTATACACGCCCCCCCACCCTGTGTCCGCGTCTGTGATTGGTTGCAGTCAGTTTTCTGCAGAGTATTGTAAAAATATATCGTTTAAAAAAAATTATGTTAGCTACCGCCCTATTTTGATAGCCAGTGCTGGTAAAACAACAGCTGCAGGCTGCTGCCCCCATCTGTGAGCTTTACCTTGGTTGGATATCAAAATAGAGGGAGAAAAAAAGACGTATGGTCCCCTTATTTTTGATATCCAGCCACATTAAAGTAGACAGGTTTAGGGCTGGTATTATCAGGATGAGAGGAGCCATGGATATTGACACCCTTCAGCTTAAAAATACCAACCCGCAGCTGCCCATAATTGTCGCATTCATTAGATGCGACAATTCTGGTGCTTTACCTGGCTCATCCCATTTGCCTTGTTGCAGTGGAAATCGGGGTAATATATGGGGTTAATGACAACTGTAATTTGTCAGCTGCCATGAAACCCGGGATTAGTAATTGGGAGGGGTTTATCAGTCCCCCCATTTCTAATCCTGTAAGTGAAAGACATAAAACAGAAACACTGAAAAAATCCTTTATTTGAAATAAAATACACAGAAAATCTTTCACCTCTTTATTAACCCCCAAAACACCCTTGCAGATCCGATGTAATCTATACGAAGTCCCATGACGATCTTGACTCTGCTACATACTGAAGTTGCTGCATGCAGGCGCATTAGAGAACATAACCACTTCCTGCAGCTTCAGGCACACACTGACTGAGCTGCAGCTGTGAGTGGTGATGTTACTGAGTTTACCTGTGGCCACAGCTGGAGGGTCCCACGGTACCCCACCTGTGACCGCTGGAAAACTCACCTCAGGTGAACTCATTGATTTCAGTGACCTCACCTCAGGTGAACTTGTGTTATTTTTTGCCAAGAGATGCAGATTTGTTGCTAGAATTTATACACTTTTCTGCACCAGATCTGCATCTTCTGGCAAAAAAGCATCTAAACATGATGCAATTTTGTTGCTTTTTTTGCCATTGCCAGGAGATGCAGATTTGGTGCAGAAATTTGGTGTATAACTTCCAGCACCAAATCTGCATCTCGTGCTAGAAAACCGCATTGAAACAGTGTCCAAATTGCACTTAAAGCTGCACCCAAACTGTTTTTTTTGCTGTTAGATGCAATTTTGGTGCATAAATTTATACACCAAATTCTTGAACCAGTTCTACATCTTCTAACAAAAAATTGCATCTAAACGTGATCAGTTTTGATGCTTTTTTTTCCTAGGAGCTGTAGATTTGGGGCAGGAATATCTGCCACCAAATACTCAATTTGCACATATTGCCTAACATAGTAATCCAGCCTTGAACACAGTGTCTACCTGAGGTGAGGTCACTGAGTAAAATGAGTTCACCTCAGTTCACCTGAGGTCACAGCTGAAGTACCTTGGGAACGTCCACTCACAGCTGCAGCTCTGTGTCCCTGGCAGTCACAATGAGTGGTCACATTTTCTAATGTGAGAGGTCATTGTAACCTCAGATGTAGCAGAGTCGGAATCATTATATCACATCATGTGGATTACGTCGGACCTCCAGAAGTGTTTTTGGGGTTCATAAATTAATTTTCTCTGTGTTTGTGTTTATTTCTTTTGACTTACAGGACGTGTAATGGGGTCTCATAGACCCCTACCAATTACTAATCCAGGGCTTGATGACAGCTGACAAATCACAGCACTGGAATTGTTGCATCTAATAGGTGCAACAATTCTGGTCAGCTGCAGGCTACTATTTTTAGGCTGGAAAGGCCCAATAACCATGGGCCTCTTCAGACTGAGAAACCCAGCCCCCAGCTATTGGTTTTATCGTGGCTGACTATCAAAATTTGGGGGGACAGTATGCCGGATTTTTATATTATTTCATTAAATAATTTAAAAAAGCCACATGGTGTCCCTCTTATTTTGATACACAGCCAAGATATCGCGCACAGCTGGGGGCTGCAACCTGTAGCCATATGCTTTATCTGCGCTGGGTATCTATATACCGGACACCCTATGTAACTTTTTTAATTTATTTATTTTTACATTTCACTTGGGCAAACAGACAGCATCTGTGATGGCAACTAATGACGTGAGAGGGGAGATTGCGCAACTACCCAAACAGGTGAGAAAATTTGTTTTATGTTACCTATCTGGCCTCTCATGCTTCCGTGTGAAGCATAAGAAATAAAGCCCATCTGGCCTGCCTAGGATTCAGTCTCTTGGCAGATTCAAGGTAGGTGAGATTCTTATGATCAGTGAGCACCACAATTTGATGTCTAGCCCCCTCCAACCAATGTCTCCATTCTTCAAAAGCCCATTTCATAGCCAATAATTCCCAATTACCCACATCATAGTTTCAGATGGAGAAAATTTCCAGAGAAAAAGGTGCAAGGCTTCAGTTTAGAAGTTATAGGATCTCTTTGAGAAAAAACAGCTCCTGCTCCAATCTCTAAGGCATCTATCTCCACTTGAAATGGAAGAGAAACATCAGGTTGCTGCAGGACTTTGCCAGAAGTGAACCTCTTTTTAAGCTCTTGGAAGGCTATAATGGCCTCTGGGGTCTAATTCTCAACATCAGCTCCCTTTTTGGTCAAATCTGTCAAAGGCTTAACAATAGTAGAGAAATTGACTATACAGTTAGGTCCAGAAATATTTGGACAGTGACACAAGTTTTGTTATTTTAGCTGTTTACAAAAACATGTTCAGAAATACAATTATATATATAATATGGGCTGAAAGTGCACACTCCCAGCTGCAATATGAGAGTTTTCACACCCAAATCGGAGAAAAGGTTTAGGAATCATAGCTCTGTAATGCATAGCCTCCTCTTTTTCAAAGGACCAAAAGTAATTGGACAAGGGACTCTAAGGGCTGCAATTAACTCTGAAGGTGTCTCCCTCGTTAACCTGTAATCAATGAAGTAGTTAAAAGGTCTGGGGTTGATTACAGGTGTGTGGTTTTGCATTTGGAAGCTGTTGCTGTGACCAGACAACATGCGGTCTAAGGAACTCTCAATTGAGGTGAAGCAGAACATCCTGAGGCTGAAAAAAAAGAAAAAATCCATCAGAGAGATAGCAGACATGCTTGGAGTAGCAAAATCAACAGTCGGGTACATTCTGAGAAAAAAGGAATTGACTGGTGAGCTTGGGAACTCAAAAAGGCCTGGGCGTCCACGGATGACAACAGTGGTGGATGATCGCCGCATACTTTCTTTGGTGAAGAAGAACCCGTTCACAACATCAACTGAAGTCCAGAACACTCTCAGTGAAGTAGGTGTATCTGTCTCTAAGTCAACAGTAAAGAGAAGACTCCATGAAAGTAAATACAAAGGGTTCACATCTAGATGCAAACCAGTCATCAATTCCAAAAATAGACAGGCCAGAGTTAAATTTGCTGAAAAACACCTCATGAAGCCAGCTCAGTTCTGGAAAAGTATTCTATGGACAGATGAGACAAAGATCAACCTGTACCAGAATGATGGGAAGAAAAAAGTTTGGAGAAGAAAGGGAACGGCACATGATCCAAGGCACACCACATCCTCTGTAAAACATGGTGGAGGCAACGTGATGGCATGGGCATGCATGGCTTTCAATGGCACTGGGTCACTTGTGTTTATTGATGACATAACAGCAGACAAGAGTAGCCGGATGAATTCTGAAGTGTACCGGGATATACTTTCAGCCCAGATTCAGCCAAATGCTGCAAAGTTGATCGGACGGCGCTTCATAGTACAGATGGACAATGACCCCAAGCATACAGCCAAAGCTACCCAGGAGTTCATGAGTGCAAAAAAGTGGAACATTCTGCAATGGCCAAGTCAATCACCAGATCTTAACCCAATTGAGCATGCATTTCACTTGCTCAAATCCAGACTTAAGACGGAAAGACCCACAAACAAGCAAGACCTGAAGGCTGCGGCTGTAAAGGCCTGAAAAGCATTAAGAAGGAGGAAACCCAGCGTTTGGTGATGTCCATGGGTTCCAGACTTAAGGCAGTGATTGCCTCCAAAGGATTCGCAACAAAATATTGAAAATAAAAATATTTTGTTTGGGTTTGGTTTATTTGTCCAATTACTTTTGACCTCCTAAAATGTGGAGTGTTTGTAAAGAAATGTGTACAATTCCTACAATTTCTATCAGATATTTTTGTTCAAACCTTCAAATTAAACGTTACAATCTGCACTTGAATTCTGTTGTAGAAGTTTCATTTCAAATCCAATGTGGTGGCATGCAGAGCCCAACTCGCGAAAATTGTGTCACTGTCCAAATATTTCTGGACCTAACTGTACATTAATGGTAGAAATTTGCAGAGCCCAAAAATTTCTGAAGGGATTTCAAATAGGTAGGCTGAACCCAATCATAAATTGCCCGAACCTTGACCGGATCCATTTCAATAGAAGACGGGGACAAAATAAACCCCAAAAATGAATTTTTTTTTGTATGCCAAAGAGACACTTTGACCCCTTAACGTACAATGCATTTTTCTTAAGAACCTGAAAAACAGCCCGAACTTGCTCAACTTGAAAGTCCCAATCATCAGAAAAAAATCAAAATATCATCCAAGTAGATGATCAGCAATTTACCAATTACTTCCCGGAAAATATCATTCATGAATGATTGGAAGACGGAGGGAGCATTAGTGAGCCCAAAATTCATCACTAGGTACTCAAAATGAGCCTCAGAGGTATTAAAAGCCGTCTTCCATTCATCCCCCTCCTTAATTGGAATGAGATTGTACGCCCCCTTAAGATCAAGTTGAATAAATCATTTAGCCCCCTTAACTGTGGAAAACAGATCTGACATCAGGGGCAAAGGATACTGATATTTAACAGTGATTTTATTAAGGAGGCAATAGTCAATACAAGGTCTCAATGTCCTATCCTTCTTGGACACAAAGAAAAAAACAGCACCCAGGGGTGAAGATGACGGTCTAGTATGACCTTTTTCCAATGACTCCTTAACCCCTTCACGACCGCGGGCCGTAAAATTACGTCCTATTTTAACGTGACTTAACGACCAGGGACGTAATTTTACGGCCTAAACTTCATTTGATTGCCGTGGCCATAGCAACGGCTTTCAAATGATGTCCCCTGCTGTTTCTTACAGCAGGGGACCTTTGCTTGACCCCAGGGGGGGTGGCATCGCCACCCCCTATCGACGATCGATGTGATTGGCTGTTCAAATCTGAACCGCCAACCACATCGATCGCACTAATTTCGGCAAAAATAATGCCCGAATTAGTGCGATCCTGTGAGATCCAGCTATGAGATGCCGCAGCTGCTGCAGCATATCATAGGTGGACCTCAAACATGCCGCCCCCAGACCCTGCAGCACTGATTGGAGCGATCGTGCTATGACGCGCAATCGCTCCAATCAGTGTGCAGTGGGGCGGTCTGATCTGCCGGTGGCCGCCCTCCCCAGGCCTGTGCTGGCCTGCGAGCCCTCCCCCAACATGGCTGCAGCGTGGAGTGGCTGGTACTTTTGGTACCACGCCACCGCTGCTGCTGCCGCCGCCGCCTCTGATGTCTCCGCCGCTGCAGCTCTAATGGTAAGTATTCCGCTCCCTGCGCGCTCCCGTGAAGGCCCCTGCGCGCTCCCGTGAAGGCCCCTGCGCGCTCCCGTGAAGGCCCCTGCCCGTGCCCCCCCCCGATCTGCCCCCCTACGCCCCGATCTGCCCCCCTACGCCCCGATCTGCCCCCCCCGGCATCCCGATCTGCTACCACCGCTGCTGCTGCAAAGTGAGTACTGTGCTCACTTTGCAGCCCGTGCGCGCTCCCGTGGTGCCCCTGCGCGCTGCCGTGATAGCCCCTGCCGTGCCCCCCCCGCGATCTGCTCCCCCCAACCACCCCCCCCCCCCCGACATCCCGATCCGCTCCCCCTGCGATCTGACTGCCTCCCCCATTATTTCTATTCTGCTTCTGCAGCTCCCTCTCCGGTCTCCCCCTCTGCTCTCCCCCCCTCTCCCTCTGCTCTCCCCCCCTCCCCCTCTGCTCTCCCCCTCTGCTCTCCCCCCTCCCCCTCTGCTCTCACCCCCCCCCTCTCCCCCTCTGCTCTCCCCCGACGTCCTCTTACCTGTCTTCACCGGCCTGATCACATCTGCGTCCATCGCTGGGTCCTTCCTGGGCATTCTGCTGATCTGCCTGCTGCTCCTGTAAAGCTGTCCATCTCTCTGCCATCTATTCCTCTGCAGCTCTTCTGGTCAGTGATCCTCCTGCTAGTCCTCTGGGTACTGTGAGTATAACTTTTTTTTTTTTTTTCCGTATCCCCTGTCCATTTTTACACCTCATCCGTCCGTGCGTCCCGCCAAGCGCTGATCAGGGATGCAGATAACGGATCGGCATCCCTGCTCAATTTTTGGCGTGACTTTTTTTTCCGTATCCCCGACGCTTTTTGTATCGCATCCGTCCGTGCGTCCCGCCAAGCGCTGATCAGGGATGCAGATAACGGATCGGCATCCATGGTCAATTTTTGGCGTGACTTTTTTTTCCGTATTCACGACGCTTTTTGTATCGCATCCGTCCGTGCGTCCCGCCGAGCGCTGATCAGGGATGCAGATAACGGATCGGCATCCCTGCTCAATTTTTGGCGTGACTTTTTTCCGTATTCGCGACGCTTTTTGTATCGCATCCGTCCGTGCGTCCCGCCGAGCGCTGATTAGGGATGCAGATAACGGATCGGCATCCCTGCTCAATTTTTGGCGTGACTTTTTTTTCCGTATTCGCGACGCTTTTTGTATCGCATCCGTCCGTGCGTCCCGCCGAGCGCAGATCAGGGATGCAGATAACGGATCGGCATCCCTGCTCAATTTTTGGCGTGACTTTTTTCCGTATTTGCGACGCTTTTTGTATCGCATCCGTCCGTGCGTCCCGCCAAGCGCTGATCAGGGATGCACATAACGTATCTGCATCCATGGTCAATTTTTGGCGTGACTTTTTTTTTTTACGTATCCCCGACGCTTTTTTTTATCGCATCCGACCGTGCGTCCTGCAGCGGCCGATCAGTGCACTGCGTTTGAAAAGTCAAATGGCGCTCCTTCTCTTCTGAGCCCCGCCATGCGCTCAAACAATTACTTTCCACCACATATGAGGTATCTGCGTACTCAGGAGAAAATGCACAATACATTTTATGGTGCATTTTTTCCTGTTACCCTTGTGAAAAAAAAAGCTACCTAGTTGAAGCAACCATTTTGTGGTAAAAAAAAAAAAAAATTCTTTTCACGGCTCAACGCTATAAACTTCTGTGAAGCCCCCAGGTGTTCAAAGTGCTCACCAAACATCTAGAAAAAATATTTGAGGGCTCTAGTTTCCAAAATGGTGTCACTTGTGGGGGAGCTCCACTGTTTAGGCACCATAGGGGGTCTCCAAACGTGACATGGCGTCCGCTAATGATTCCAACCAATTTTGCTGTCAAATGGCGCTCCTTCTCTTCTTAGCCCCGCCATGCGCCCAAACAATTACTTTCCACCACATATGAGGTATCTGCGTACTCAGGAGAAAATGCACAATACATTTTATGGTGCATTTTTTCCTGATAGCCTTGTGAAAAAAAAAGCTACCTAGTTGAAGCAACCGTTTTGTGGTAAAAAATTTTTTTTTTCTTTTCACGGCTCAACGCTATAAACTTCTGTGAAGCCCCCAGGTGTTCAAAGTGCTCACCAAACATCTAGAAAAATTATTTGAGGGCTCTAGTTTCCAAAATGGTGTCACTTGTGGGGGAGCTCCACTGTTTAGGCACCATAGGGGGTCTCCAAACGTGACATGGTGTCCGCTAATGATTCCAACCAATTTTGCTGTCAAATGGCGCTCCTTCTCTTCTGAGCCCCGCCATGCGCCCAAACAATTACTTTCCACCACATATGAGGTATCTGCGTACTCAGGAGAAAATGCACAATACATTTTATGGTGCATTTTTCCTGTTACCCTTGTGAAAAAAAAAGCTACCTAGTTGAAGCAACCGTTTTGTGGTAAAAAAAATTTTTTTTCTTTTCACGGCTCAACGCTATAAACTTTTGTGAAGCCCCCAGGGGTTCAAAGTGCTCACCAAACATCTAGAAAAATTATTTGAGGCCTCTAGTTTCCAAAATGGGGTCACTTGTGGGGGAGCTCCATTGTTTAGGCACCTCAGGGGGTCTTCAAACCCGACATGGCGTCCGCTAACAGGTGCAGCTAATTTTGCACTCAAAAATTCAAATGGCGCTCCTTGCCTTCCGAGCACTGCTGTGTGTCCAAACATTTGATTTCCACCACATATGAGGTATCTGCGTACTCAGGAGAAAATGCACAATACATTTTATGGTGCATTTTTTCCTGTTACCCTTGTGAAAAAAAAAGCTACCTAGTTGAAGCAACCGTTTTGTGGTAAAAAAAATTTTTTTTCTTTTCACGGCTCAACGCTATAAACTTTTGTGAAGCCCCCAGGGGTTCAAAGTGCTCACCAAACATCTAGAAAAATTATTTGAGGCCTCTAGTTTCCAAAATGGGGTCACTTGTGGGGGAGCTCCATTGTTTAGGCACCTCAGGGGGTCTTCAAACCCGACATGGCGTCCGCTAACAGGTGCAGCTAATTTTGCACTCAAAAATTCAAATGGCGCTCCTTGCCTTCCGAGCACTGCTGTGTGTCCAAACATTTGATTTCCACCACATATGAGGTATCTGCGTACTCAGGAGAAAATGCACAATACATTTTATGGTGCATTTTTTCCTGTTACCCTTGTGAAAAAAAAAAGCTACCTAGTTGAAGCAACCGTTTTGTGGTAAAAAATTTTTTTTTTCTTTTCACGGCTCAACGCTATAAACTTTTGTGAAGCCCCCAGGGGTTCAAAGTGCTCACCAAACATCTAGAAAAATTATTTGAGGCCTCTAGTTTCCAAAATGGGGTCACTTATGGGGGAGCTCCATTGTTTAGGCACCTCAGGGGGTCTTCAAACCCGACATGGCGTCCGCTAATGAGTGCAGCTAATTTTGCGTTCAAAAATTCAAATGGCGCTCCTTCCCTTCCGAGCTCTGCCGTGCGCCCAAACAATTGATTTTTACCACATATGGGGTATCAGCGTACTCAGGAGAACATGCACAATAAATTGTATTGTGTACTTTCTCTTTTCTCCCTTGTAAAAATGAAAATTTTATGGCTAAAGTAACATTTTTGTGTTAAAAAGTAAAATTTTCATTTTTTCCTTCCACATTGCTTTGGTTCCTGTGAAGCACCTAAAGGGTTAATAATCTTATTGGATGTGGTTTTGAGCAGTGTGAGGGGTGTAGTTTTTAGAATGGGGTCACTTTTGGGTATTTTCTGTCACCTCGGCCTCTCAAAGTCACTTCAAATGTGATGTGGTCCCTAAAAAAATTATTTTGTAAATTTTGTTGGAAAAATGAGAATTTGCTGATGACCTTTGACCCCTTCTAACTTCCTAACGGAAAAAAAATTTGTTTCGAAAATTGCGCTGATGTAAAGTAGACATGTGGGAAATGTTATTTAGTAACTATTTTGTGTGACATATCTCTCAGATTTATGGGCATAAATTTTCAAAGTTTGAAATTTGCGAAATTTTCAAAATTTTCGCCAAATTTCCTAAATTTTCACAAATAAACGCAAAAAATATCGGCCTAAATTTACCACTGACATGAAGTACAATATGTCACGAAAAAACAATGTCAGAATCGCCAGGATCCGTTGAAGCGTTCCAGAGTTATAACCTGTCAAAGTGACACTGGTCAGAATTGCAAAAAATGGCCCGGTCATTAGGGTGTTTTAGTGGCCGGGGGTGAAGGGGTTAATATAAGTTTGCATAGCTCATGTTCAGGCACAGACAAATTGAAAATCCGTCCCTTAGGAAATTTGCAACCTGGCACTAATTCAATGGCACAATCACACTCCCTATGGAAGGGCAAGGAATCAGATCCAGTGTCATTAAACACATCAAGGAAGTCCAACAAATATTCAGATACATCATGCGTAAGGTCATTGTGCACACATTGAGAACCCCAACTAACCACAGACAAGGATTTCCAATCTAGAACTGGATTATGGGTCTGCAGCCAAGGGAATCCCAGTATCAAAATATCATGCAAGTTGTGTAGTACCAAAAATGTATAATTGTCCTGATGAGCTGGTGCAACCCTCATAGTCACCTGGGTCCAAAATTGGGGTTTGTTCTCAGCTAAGGGAGTAGCATCAATGCCCCTTAAAGGAATAGGAGTTTGCAAAGGTTCCATGGGAAAACTACAACTTTTAGCAAACCCAAAATCCATTAAGTTCAGGGCTGCCCTTGAATCAAGAAAAGCCATAGCAGAAAACGAGGATAACGAGAAAATTAACCCCTTCAGCCTCGGGGCACTTTCCGTTTTTGCGTTTTTGTTTTTTGCTCCCCTTCTTCCGAGAGCCGTAACATTTTTATTTTTCCGTCAATCTTGCCACATGAGGGCTTGTTTTTTGCGGACAAGTTGTACTTTTAAATAAAACCATATGTTTTACCATATGGTGTACTGGAAAACAGCAAAAAAAATTCCAAGTGTGGAAAAACTGCAAAAAAAGTGTGATGGCACAATAGTTTTTGGGATGTTTTATTCACTGTGTTCACTATATGGTAAAACTGATGTGTGGGTATGATTCCTGAGGTCGGTGCAAGGTTGTAGACACCAAACATGTATAGGTTTACTTGTGTCTAAGTGGTTAAAAAAATTCACAAGCTTGTCCAATAAAAGTGGCGTACGTTTTGCGCCATTTCCCAAAACCCGTAGAGTTCTCATTTTTTGGGATCTATGGCTCAGTGATGGCTTATTTTTTGCGTCTCGAGCTGACATTTCTAATGGTACCATTTTTATGCAGATGCTATGTTTTGATCGCCTGTTATTGCATTTTGCGTAAAACTTGCGGCGTCCAAAAAACGTAATTTTGGCGTTTGGAATTTTTTTGCCACTACGCCGTTTACCAATCAGATTAATTGATTTTATATTTTGATAGATCGGGCATTTCAGAACGCGGCGATACCAAATATGTGTATATATTTTTTTTTAACCCTTTAATTTTCAATTTTTATGTTTTAAAACTTTTTTTTTTTACTTTTTTTTATTTTACTAGTCCCCCTAGGGGGTTATAGCAATCAGCAATCCGATCACTCTGATCTATCTGCTGATCACAGCTATACTGCTGTAAACAGCAGATACAGTCACTTCCTGCTTCACTGGCCTTCGTGAAAACGAAAGTGAAACGTCATAGCTGCAGGCGTTATGACATGACCCTGTGCTACCATGGCAACCACCGAAAGTCACGTGATCACTCATGTGACTTCCGGTGGGGGCGGCAGTAAGTTAAAATCTTCACCGTGCGTATATACATCTCGCTGCCAGACTTTGGCAGCGAGATGTAAGGGAAGGGGTTAATGTTACGGGTGGAATGCGATTCCACTCGTAACATGCAGGCACACATGTCTGCTGTTGAAAACAGCCGATATGTGTGCCAATCGCCGCATGCTCGTGGCAGGGGGTGGGGCTTAATGGGACATGCTCCATGACGGATATATCCGTCCATGGTCGTGAAGGAGTTAAAGAGACTGACAAAAGAAATTTAGGTTGCACAGTACCCACAGTAAATGAACAAGCAAATCTCTTTTCTTGTGTAGGGCAGACAGAGGTAGTGTCAGAAGCATCTCCACAATAGAAACACAACTCTTTTCTCCGTCTAAAACCCTGCCGCTCAGTATTAGAGCGAACCCTATCCACTACATAGGCTCCAAGGACTGTTCAGCAAGCAATTCATCATCACGTATCATTTTACGCTATGTAAACGTCTATCAATCTGAATGGCTAAGGTCATAGAGGCATCGAGACCCGAAGGGATAGGAAATCCCACCATAACATCTTTCACAGTATCTGCAAGACCCTTCCGAAAAAGTGCCACAAGAGGATCATTATTCCATTTGGTAAGGACCGACCACTTTCTGAATCTCTGACAAAAAATTTCAGCGGAATCCTGACCCTGGATCAATGCCATCAAGGCCTTCTCCGCTTGATCCACATTAGGTTCATCATACAACAATCCCAGGGCCTGAAAAAAGGAATCCACATCAGCAAGAATCGGATCACCTGGTACCAAGGAAAAGGCGCAGTCCTGAGGGTCACCACACAACAAGGAGATGACAATCCGTACCTGCTGCATGGGACTCCCTGAGGACTAAAGGCGGCGTTACACGGTACGATATATCATGCAATATGTCGTCGGAGTCACGGAATTTGTGACGCACATCCGGCATCGTTAGAGATGTTGTACCGTGTGACACCTCCGAATGACTGTTAACAAGCAAAAATACTCACCTTATCGTTGCTCATTGACACGTCGTTCATTTTCATAATCTTGTTCCTCCTTCTGCATGCCGGTTGTTCGTCATTTCCGTGGCAGCACACATCGCTATGTGTGACACCTCGGGAACAACGAACAAAGCTTACCTGCGTCCCGCCGACAATGAGGAAGGAAGGAGGTGGGCGGGATGTTACGTCCCGCTCATCTCCGCCCCTCCACTTCTATTGGGCGGCTGCTGTGTGACGTCGCTGTGACGCCGAACATCCCTCCCCCTCCAGGAAGAGGATGTTCGCCGCCCACAGCGACATTGTTAGGGAGGTAAGTACGTGTGACGGGGTTTAACGACTTTGTGCGACACGGGCAATGAATTGCCCGTGACGCACAAACGACGGGGGCGGGTGCGATCGCACATGCGATTGCACATTAAATCGTTGCGTCTAACGCCGCCCTTAGGTCTTAAGGCAAAAAATAATTTACAACTATTTTTAAAGTTCAGGAATTTAGACCTATCCCCCGAAAAAAATTCAGGAACGGGAATTTTAGGTTCTACAACAGGAGTCTGTCTAAGATAAGCCGATATACCCTGAACCGCAGAAGCAAGATGCTCAACACGATCAGACAACTGGTTAATATCCATGCCAGCAAAAGATCTTCCACAAAACCCAAAAAAGAAGAGGAAAAATATACAGAATGAAATTTTTTTTTTTCCTTCTCTAGAGTACCTGTGTTTTTGTGAGGCCGGTGATACTGTTATGATCTGGCAACCATGGACGATCACGAAAAATCTCATTAATTAGGAAAAAACAAAACCACAAGAGTAGTTGGAAACTGAGCTGATGACCGCAATTCCCTATCTATCAGACAACACTAGAAGTAGCAGTGGGATGTTCCTAACACACCTAGACACCTTGTCACTGCCTGAGAAACTTGCTACACCTCAAAGATAGAAATGAGGAATCCTAACCTGCCTAGGAGCAGTCCCCAAAGGAATAGCAAGCCCCCAACATGCAACAACGGTGAGGTAAGAAAACACAATACACAGAAAATATAGATCAGCAAAGGTGAGGCCCGACTTACTAGATAGAACAAACAGGACAGATAATTGATTGCGGCCAGCAAAAACAACTTGCAAAAAATAACAATCTCCTGATAGGAAAAAGATCTGAGACCACACGGTCCCCCCCACTATATCAGGTACTCTGGTGCTAGATACTTTAAACAGAACTGCAGATATAATGGGAAGTAACAAAATCAATAAACAAATAATATTAAAAAGGGAAAATACTCCAAACATGAACAGGGAGCAAGTTCCCTTTCTTGCTGGAGGAACTGCCCTGCTAACAAAAGCAGAAAGACAGCTCCTCACATAGAAGAAACCAAACACAGAACCAAATGGCATAAGCAGAAACACTCTTAAGTGCAAATCCAGCAATTAAGCACATAAACAGTAAACTTATCTGGAGTAGATTTAGGCACCAAATAAATGGGAGAAACAGAAGGGAAAACGCCCAGCCATCTTCAGAAGCAGGCAGGAAACATTTATCACCGGCGACCGCCAGGCACAAATTGCACTCCTAAAGAAACTAGGCTGATCTGCAATAGGACTTCCTGGATTCCCAATTAATTCCATCACCTGTCTTAATCAAACAGTCAAACTCAGCTTCATTACCATTCCTGTTTATAAGAGAAAGACCTCGCATCACCTCACGTAGGTGCTCAGGAGGAAATCAGGCAAAAATATATAGAGTAACTCCGGCACACTAACTCTTTCCCATACAGACTAAAGAAAACACAGTAAAATTGATGTCAAAATCCTTTTCTTTTATTTTATTTTCTTGGTGCAGGAAGTGGAACAAAAAGTGCTGTACAAGGGTCCGCCAAGGACATTTCAGCTTACCGGCCTTCCTCAGGTCGGACAGACTAGAGAACAGCAGGATATAGAGATGGGTAGGTATATGGAACGTAAACACGTAGGTTTAACCATAGGTTAGAGAAAATAATGGTGATGTATAGGGCAACATGTGTGGGGATACACCGTAGGTGGTAGGTAACTCTGTCATCAAAGGAACACAACAAGTCCAATGTTCCTGTGAAGGCTGCAATGTGGTGACTCCAGGTCATGCACAGGAGGTTTAGGTATCGTCAGGATTAATGTATATGGCAATAGACCTAAATCGTCACCAGTGTTAAAGTTAATCTCTGGCGTAATCAGGTCTATAAGGATCCTGGAGGTCCAGGAGAGATATAACTGGGATGTTGTGTCAAGACCAAGGGCTATGGGCCACAGTGTGGTCTGAAGGTATGACGGGTAAGAGGCAGATAGATGCCTAACCAGGTAGTTGCCTGACAATGACTTCAATGGTCTAGCCTGGAAAAAAGTCCATGGAGTATGGTAGCAGAAGTCCAGGTAACTACTGACAAGTGCCTATGGTGCTGTAGGGCTAAACCGCGCATCCTGTGGGACATACATACTGAGAGCACAGCATGCGGGCACACAACATGACCATACGCTGTAGCTTCAGGCAGAGCCTGAGCCGCAGCTATAAATGGTCACATTCATTTTATTTGTGGTCAAAGCTGAAGGTTCCCATTGTCATGTTAGTCACTACTTATAGGTAGTATGGATGGAAGAGTAGTCAGGAAACCCAGGGTCTAGTAACAGGAGGACATGTATGAGCACAGGGAAAAAGCAATAGCATAGTCAGGTCACCATCCGAGGGTCAGAAATCCAGGAGAGCAATAATAGGTTCAGGGAGAAAACAGAGACATTGGCAAGTAATGGTCTGAAGTCATAAGGCAGGAGCTCACGACTGGAACAAGGCATGGGCAGAGAGAAGTCAAATAACAGTCCGGGGTCAGAAAACCAAGATCAGAACATTACAGAGACACAAGCCAACAGCACAACTGCAGAACCAGAGAATACAACTGGCAAACTTCTGGGGGAGCATGCTCAGTAAAGAAGCCTGAGCAATTACTTGGAAGGTGGAACACCTGAGCGATCAGCACCAACATGGAATCCTGTGTTGTCAATCAAGCTGCTACCTCAGTAACTTAAAAAAGTGCAGCAGAGAATCTCCAAAGGCAAAATGCTCTGCACAGTGGAATCGTGACACGCACGGTACTCCAGCTTTAACTGCAGGTAAACTGACCTCAGGTGACCTCATTAGACTTAGTGACTTCACCTCAGGTGAGGTAACCAAGTTCACAGACCTGCATCTCCTAGCAGAAAACTGTGGTTTTCTTTTGTCAAGAGATGCAGATTTTGTGCTGAAATTTGTACACCATATTCCTGCACCTAATCTGCATCTTCTGGAAAAAAACATATCAAAACCGCATGTATTATGATGTGATTTTGATGCATTTTTTTGCCAGGAAATGCAGATTAGGTGCAGGAACATAGTGTATACATTTTAGCACCAAATCTGCAACTCTTGGGAAAAAAAACGCACAAAAATGGTTTTGATGTCATTTAGGTGCGGTTTTCTGCCAGGAGATGCAAGTTTGGTACAGAAATATGGTGCAGGTATTTCAGAACTAAAGTTGCACCACCTGGCATGAAACTGCACCGAAACGGAGTCAAAACCATTTTTTGTACTTTTTTTGCCAAGACGTTCTGAAATTTATACACCATACTCCTGCACCAAATCTGCATCATCTGTCAAAAAATTGCATCACAATCGCATTAAAACCGTATTACCGTATTGTGTTTTGATTTCTTTTTGTCAGAAGATGCCAATTTGGTGGAGGAATATGGTGTTTAAATTTCAGCACAAAATTTGCATCTCTTCCCAAAAAAAAAAAAAAATGCGGTTTATAGCCAGGAGATGCAGGTCTGTGAACTCTGTGATCTCACCTGAGGAGAGGTCACTTAGTTTAATGAGGTCACCTGAGGTCAGTTTACCTGTGTCAAAGCTGAGGTACCATGGGAACCTCCAGCTAAGACCGCAAATAAACTGAGTGATGTCACTGTTCATCACTGCGGCTCAGTCTTTGCCTGAAGCCATAGTGTGTGTTCAAGCTCTGTCCCCGCACTGTTTCTTCTTATGTATGTCACAGAGTCAGAATCATTGTGGGACCTCATGTGGATTACATCGGAATGGAGTGTTTGAAGATTTTTTTTGGATTTTATTTCAAATAAAGGATTTTTTCAGTGTTTTTGTTTATTTCTTTACACTTAGAGATTAGTAAAGGGGGGTCTCATAGACAACTCCTATTTCTAATCTAGGGCTTAGTGGCCGCTGTGAGCTGTCATTACCCTTTTATTACCCCAACTGCTGGGTTTCAAAATTGAAGGGACCACATGCTGTTTTTTAGATCATTTATTTAAATAATTAAAAAAAATGCTGCATGGGGTCCCTCTTATTTTGATACACAGCCAATATAAGCAAGATAAACACACGGCTGGCAGCTGCAGTCTGTAGCCATATGCTTTATCTTTACTGGGTATCACAATATGGGGGGACCGTATGGCAATTTTTTTATTTATTTTTACACCACGATAGGGACACACAGCATGTGTGATTGCAATAATTCACATAGAGTGGGGGCATGGTCTGACTGCAACTAATCACAGATGCTGGGACTGACAGTGCGCAGGGGAAGCAGTGCATATACATGAGGTTAATTAGTGGCCCCGAAAGTAATGTTACAGCCACAGACTGGTAAGTATAACATGCCTGCTCTATAACTATTTACTTTTTTACTTTTATTTATCTATTTTTTAAATAGCCAGGTGGCCAGATCTGGATAATTATATGGAGTTCCCTGAGAACTCCAGGCCCATATCAGTGTACGGGTACAAGGAACCCGTGCAGATATGGACCTTTCAGTCCAGGTCCTACCGTTACTAATGGTAACATTTCTCATCATTCCTCACCTATTTTGTCTGATTTTCATTTTGGTATTGTAAAGTTAAATTTGAATATTATAGGAGCCCAGCTCAGCTGACAGGGTATGTCTGAAGGCGAGGTTGCTGACTACTTGTTTATACAGTAATTAGTAAAATGGTGGGTATATGCTTTTGTTACACTAATGATGTTAAATCAGGATACATCAGGAACTCTACATTACTAGATTATAATCATAATCACGACGACATCACTTGATGTGTTGTCTCTTTCATTTCGATCTTTGCAGTCATGAGATATCTGATCAAACACAGAGCACAGGCTACTTTTTGATTTTACCACAATTCTCTAGTTTCACAAAACAGTGTTTCTTTTCAGGTTATCAAAAGACCGCAGCTAAAGACTTCCAAGGCTGTCCGGGGCTATTACTCTTTTAAGGAAAGAAAGATTTTCTATTCTCTGTACAATGGGAAGGAAACTGACAGCTGGCATGATTAGGTTAGACTTATTGTTTACATTCATAAGTGGAAATTTTGTTCATGACCCAAACAGGTTAAGTTGAAGATTTTAAAGGAATTTCAAGATGCCAAAACTTCTGACAGTGTGTTGAAGGATATTTTCCAGAGGCCTTAATGAATGGATAGTATTTCCTGAGGTACAATATCACTTTGGTTATTCAACCCTGTATATGTAGTGTCACCAATGAAGAAGCTAGAAGAAAAACAGGATAATGATTATACAGATCTATGTCTAAAAAGGAAGCAAAGTCAGTAATCTCACTGTCGCTTTATATAATGTCTTGTAATTCATCCCTATGAAAAAGAGTCATCCTAACTTGTGGGCATTCATCTTTATTCAGGTTTTTTTCTTATTTTTCTTTTCTTTTTTTTTTTTTTAAAGAAATGAACAAATTTTCTTTAAATAATATAATAGGATGCACTCAATAGATAGCAATCCTAAAAGTCAAAAGTGACTCACTTTTTGACTTTTAGGATTGCTACTTCTAATAGGTGACACTAGAGTTCGTCTCCTTCCTCCCTGAAGAGACAATTTGCATATTTCCCAGAGGAGTATTGGAGCTATAAGACTCCACACCATGGACACCCAGATTGGTTTGTCAGGTCTCCGCAAGGAGAAAGGTTTTCCCCTTAGACCCCATTATAGCTTCTCATACAGACAGATCAAATCTCATACTTTGCACTGACGAGCAATCCCCCGAAACATTGTGTCTGCAAATTGAGGTTCTGATCTGGCATAAATCCTACCTCATATGACTAGGCTCATTAAAAGGTCACTTTTGACTTTTAGGTTTGCTACTTCCAATAAGTGGCACTAGAGTTCATCTCCATCCTTCCTGAATAGACGATATGCATATTTCCCAGAGGAGCATTGCAGCTATAAGTCTCCTCACTGGCAGCCAGATTGGTTTGTCAGTCTCCACAAGGAGAAACGTTTTCCCCTTAAACCGAAGAAAAATGGGGGAATGAGCGCAATCAAGGTTTCTGTCCCTACTTCATGATGCTCTCAGAATAGGTTACAAAAACCTGGTGACAGATTATCTTTAATACCAGAGGCATTGAGACAGCAGTGCTTTGGCGACTATTATGCACTATGCCGAAATCGTTGGCATTAGGAATTTTTGGTGTGACTTTTTGCAGAAATCACTGTAAAATTAAAAAAATCATTTTTGACCACTCTTTGTGTGCCAGAAATTTCCTCTATTGTATTGTCTAATTTTTTCTGAGCACCTATTATTTATGGTGAAGTGGAGCCTTATCCTTTTGATTATTATGCACTATGTGTCTCAGCACTTGATTAACATGCTGTATAGCTCTGCGTGGTCTGCCACTAAGCGCCTGAGTTGTTGTTCCTAAATGTTTCTACTTCAATAAAACTACTTTCAGTTGATTGTGGAAAATTTAGAAGTAAAGACATTTCATGAGCTGACTTGTGACAACGATGATATCCTATTACAGACCTGGGAAACAATTCAAAGAGCTCTTTAGAATGACCCATGTGTACAAAAAAGTTAGTAAAGGTAGACTAAATGACAAGAGGCTGAATTTTATATATGACACCCTGGCCTGCACAGTATCCACCTCCTCCTTGGTTACGGGTCCCTGATCTTTGTTGTTGCCAAGAACAAGCTAATCAAAATCCTAGGAACACTCTGCACCACACCCACCAGACACACCAGTGGACAGCCTGAAGGGAATAGGGTCGCCCACTTGGGGGGTTGGTTAAGGGGAGGTCAGGAGTGTCAGGAGTAGTTCAGTTGAAGAGTGACTCTCAAGAGGAGAGGTCAGGAGCTGGGCTCCTTGGTACTACTAGGTGACAGACATTGGTCTGGGCCTGGTAGGAGCTGGACCCCGGTCGCAGGGGATCGTGACAAGGGGCACGGACTGTCGAGGAGGACAGCTGGTGGCCTTGATCCATCACCGGGCAGGGGCCAGGGCATGACGGGGTAGTGGACCCTAGGTCAGGAAGTAGCTTCAGGCGTCCTGAAAATTTACCCGACGAGGACAGAGCCTTCAGGATCCGTTCTCCACCCGCTCCAATATCGGGGTACTAGTGCAATGAGGGGGATAGTTCTTTCCCACTACATAGTCCAGAAAATCCCAAGCGTGAACCCTGAGAGCAAGCTCACCCAGTTAGCCACACTGGTGAGCATGACCCGACTAGTTTTATGCTAAAGGAATTAGTTAGAAGAAAAGGTGCCAAGGAAAAGGTCACAGGCTAACACATCAATGGGCACGGGATCCAGGCATGCTCCCTCCAAGCGGCAGCGATGTCAAGAACTTTGGTTTACCACAGTTGTCGGTGTCAGCGTTATTGGACTGAGTGAGTACATAAGTGACCCTTACCGTCTTAACGGCACCTCCTCGTCACTCTCATCGAGTCCCGGGGCATTACGCCTAGGGGTTAAACAACAGGCTGCCCCCACGATCGCCACCGGGTACTCCCAACTTCAGCGGTGGTACTCTACCTTACCATGCACCACGGGTGGCGTCACGAACTTTTCACATCCTCCCTTGTAAATATCTTCCCCCTTTTATTCTGAGTGGCCGCGCGACCCCGACCCCGGGTCCAGAGATCCCTCGAGCCACCGCGGATCCGGATCCGAGCAGCCCGGCTGCTGACGTGGGGGCGGCACATATACACCTGTGATAATGCATCTGAAAACCTTAATTTAATGATTAAAAACCTGAATTTAATGATTAAGAGATACTTTGTGCTTATAGTGTACATGACCATAAGAGTATCTCATCCATCTCAAAGTACGTTTTAACCTAATTTCAAAATGCCAAGGGTTTTCTTTTCTTTCTCTGTAATCTGCATAGTGTCAATCATTAGTGAAATAAATCAATACTAAAGGGATAAAGCAATATTAAATGGGATCTGTTAGTAGTATAACCTTCCTAAGCCATCTACATGGGCATGTCAATCATAGAAAGCTGAATAAAATGATACCTTGATATCTGCAAACTGCTTTTTTTCCCAGATAAATCCATATTTTTCTTAATATTTAAATGAGCTTTTCCAGGCTATGGGAAGGACACTGATCTCCCTGAGAATCTGTCTCCAGAGTTTATTTTAAATGAAAGGGGAGTTTCCAATGTGAGACATGTAATGACTGACAGTCTGCTCTCCTGATCTACATATTTAACACTGGTAATGCCCTCTTTCAGTTAAAATAAGAATTGGTGACATATGTGCTTGGTCCATAGATATTAACAGCTTCTTAGATATAAAGAAAATCATGCATTTTTCTGGATTAAGATATCAGATGCCAGATATCAAGGTATCAGTTTAATCAACTTTCTATGACCTGAATGTCCATATAGACGGCTTAGTAAGATTATACTGACAGATTTAAATATTCGTTCTTGTTACATAAATGTTAAAGTTGACAAAGAAAACAAAATCATTTATGAATTATGAAGTAGATCTTTAATTTAGACAGCTTCAAATGGCAGTATTTTGGTCAATATTTAGCATCAGTATTTTTAGTTGAAACCCAGGAACACATCCAAAATTCAGAAGATCTGTAAATCTTTCCATTATTTTTCTCTGTTTATGTTCCACACCAGGTTTTGGCACACAAACAATGAGCAAAATACACCCATCTGAAAGTCAACAACTATTTCATGATGCTATAAAATAACAGTTTCGTAGAGGATATCTTCACTTTTTCAACCATTTGTATTGTTGTAAAACGTCTAAAATAAAAATTAAAGGATTTTTCTAAAATGTATTTATGCAAAGTCCATAGGTACAGACTACAAACAACTTCTGTCTGTAGTGAGATCCTGCAGTCATGTGATACTTCACACTCTTGAACTCTTAATAGGCAATAGGCACAGTAAGGTGGGCTTTGCATGCTGCAACATCGCAAGCCGATGCTGCGATGCCAAGCGCGATAGTCCCCGCCGCCTTCGCAGCTGCGATATCCTTGTGATAGCTGCCGTAGCGAACATTATCGCTACGGCAGCTTCACATGGACTCACCCGCCCTGCGACGTCGCTCTTGCCGGCGACCCGCTTCCTTATTAAGGGGGTGGGTCATGCGACGTCACTGTGATGTCACACAGCAGGAGGCCAATAGGAGCGGAGGGGCAGAGATGAGCGGAATGTAAACATCCCGCCCACCTCCTTCCTTCCGTATATCCTACAGGAGCCGCGGTGACGCCGGTAGGAGATATTCCTCGCTCCTGCGACTTCACACACAGCGATGTGTGCTGCCGCAGGAACAAGGAACAACATCGGACCGTCGCGTCAGCGTAATTATGGATTACGCCGACGCTACACCGATAATACGATTACGATGCTTTTGCGCTTGTTAATCGTATCATCTAGGCTTTACACACTACGATGTCACATGCGATGTCGGATGTGCGTCACTTTCAATTTGACCCCACCGACATCGCAGCTGCGATGTCGTAGTGTGCAAAGTGCCCCTAAGACTATATGCGCACACTACATATTTTAATGCAGTTTTGGTGCATTGTTTGTGAAGTTTGTAGTCACAAAAGATGCACACTAATGCATGCATTTCCTTCCCCCAGCAAAGTCTATGAGATTTCTATTTTGCTGTCCACACAGTGCATAGTTTTTTGGCTGCATTTTTGAAGATGCAACCAAGATGCAGCATGTCAATTTGTGTTTTGTCCCTGCGTTTCTGAGAACTGGCAGATCAATCCCTGACTGACTCGGGGTCGGCAGGGGATTTATCCCTGGTATCTGGCCAGATGCCAGTCCCCATATCAAGTCTATGAGGACCAGAATCCAGCACAAAGGGGTAGGAGGAAGCGCTTCATACTTACCAAGTCACCGGGGCAACTGTCACATTGCTCCACTCACTTATTTCCCGGGCCCCTCATTACCTTCATTGAATATGCACTGCTTCCCCCACCCAGCAGCGTCTGTGATTGGTTGCAGTCAGACGAGTGCCCATGTTAAATGACAGCATGTCTGATGCTTCCAATCACAGACGCCGGTGGGCAGGTCTATATCGTACAGTAAAATAAATAAATGAAAAACAAAATGGCTCAGGATCCCCCAATATTATGATACCCAGCACAGATAAAGCCTGACAACTAGGAGCTGGTATTCTCAGGCTGGGGATACCCATGACTATTGGGTGCCCCCAGCCTAAAAATATCAGCCTGCAGCCAGAATTTCCACATCCATTAGATGCAACAGCCCCAGCACTTTACCTGGCTCTTCCTGATTGCCCTGCTGTGGTGCCAATCAGTGTAATAAGGAGTTTATGGCAGTCCACAACTGCCACTAATGTGATGGGGGGGTCTCAGATGTCTCCCATTACTAATCTAGGGCTTAGTGACAGCTGTGGACTGCCATTAACTCCTTATTACCCTGATTGCCACAGCACCAGGGCAATGGGAAGAGCCAGGTCCTGTGCCAGAATTGGCACATCTAATGGATGCCCCACTTCTGGAGCGGCTGCAGGGTGCAATTGTTAGGCTGTAAAGGGCCAAATAACCATGGCCCTTTCCACCCTAATAATATCAGCCTCGAGTTGTCTGCTGTACCTTGGCTGGTTTTAGAAAAATGGGGGGACTCCACATCATTTTTTTCTTTTTATAAATTAAATAAATAAAAAAATGGAATCCCCTCTATTTTTCTTAACCAGCCAAGGTATAGCAAACAGATGAGGGTTGCAGCCCGCAGCTGCTGCTGTTCCTGTGCTGGATATGAAAAATGGGGGGAACTCTTACATCATAGTTTTTACCAAAAAGTAATTGAAAAAACAACTGTTCAAGCTAGCTATTGCTCTATCTATCGAGCTATTCTGTCATTTCTTTCTATATGTTATATCTGTCCTTTCTTATTATCTATTCAGTATGTTCTTTCTTTCTATGTCTTATATATATGTTCTTTTTATCTATCTATTCTTTCTATCTATTTTTTCTATCTATTTTTCCTTTAACCCCTTCAGCCCCCGGGCACTTTCCATTTTTGCGTTTTTGTTTTTTGCTCCTTTTCTTCCGAGAGCTGTAACTTTTTTATTATTCCGTCAATCTTGCCATATGAGGGCTTGTTTTTTGCGGGACGAGTTGTAATTTTAAATGAAACCATAGGTTTTACCATATATTGTACTGGAAAACAGCAAAAAAATTCCAAGTGTGGAAAAACTGCAAAAAAAGTATGATTGCACAATAGTTTTTGGGATGTTTATTCACCGTGTTCACTATATGATAAAACTGATGTATCTATGTGATGCCTCAGGTCGGTGCGAGTTTGTAGACACCAAACATGTATAGGTTTACTTGTATCTAAGGGGTTAAAATTCACAAGTTTGTCCAAAAAAAGTGGCGCACGTTTTGTGCCATTTTACGAAACACGTAGCGTTCTTATTTTTTGGGATCTCTGGCTCAGTGATGGCTTATTTTTTGCGTCTCGAGCTGACGTTTATAGTGGTACCATTTTTGCGCAGATACTACGTTTTGATCGCCTGCTATTGCATTTTGCGTAAAACTTGCGGCGACCAAAAAATGTAATTTTGGCGTTTGGAATTTTTTTGCCACTACGCCGTTTACCAATCAGATTAATTGATTTTATATTTTGATAGATCGGGCATTTCTGAATGCGGCGATACCAAATATGTGTATATTTATTTATTTTTTAACCCTTTAATTTTCAATGGGGGGAAAGGGGGTGATTTGAACTTTAAAATAGCCTTATTGTTGCGGATTTTGGTGCGAATTTTGGGTATAGAATTGGGAAAAAAAAAAATCTGCATCAAAATCCGCGGCAAATTCGCGGTAATCCGCTGTAAATCCGTGGTAAATCCGCGGCAAATCCGCGGCAAAAATAAGGAACGGATTTGCCGCGAAAGTCGCGGATTTTCATGCAGAAAAATCCGCAGGTACATTCTACCATGGGCACATAGCCTTAGGTTTTTTGTTTTTTTTTTATTTTTTAAAACTTTTTTTTTTACTTTTTTTTTTAATTTTACTAGTCCCCCTAGGGGGCTATAGCGATCAGCAATCTGATCGCTATTATCTATCTGCTGATCACAGCGATACAGCTGTAAACAGCAGATTCAGTCACTTTGCTCTCGGCCGAGGGAAAACGAAAGTGAAACATCATAGCTGCAGGCGTCATCACATGACCCTGTGCTACGATGGCAACCACCGATAGTCACGTGATAACACACGTGACTTCCGGTGGGGGCGGCGGTAAGTAAAAAACATGGCCGCGCGCATTTGGATCTTGCTGCCAGACTTTGGCAGCAAGATTTAAGGGGTTAATGGCCGCGGGTGGAAGCGATTCCACCCGTGGCTAGCAGGCACACATGTCAGCTGCTGAAAACAGCTGATATGTGGGCCGACCGCCGCTGCCTGCCCGCGGCAGGGGGCGGGGCTTAACGGGACACGATCCTTGACGAATAGATCCGTCCAAGGTCGTGAAGGGGTTAAAAAGTGCATGAACAAAAATGCGGCAAGAGCGTAGCAAAAAGTCATGCATTTTTTGGGCCACAAGCAGCATTTTCTGTGACCACAGAAAAAACGATGCACTCAAGATGCACTCAGAAAAAGTTGCAGTGTGCGCATATAGCCAAAAATATGATACATATTTAATAATGTATTATAATGATAGGCTTGTTCTGTAATGTGAAGAGACTGGCTTAATGTGAGTGTCATGAAGTATAAAGGGATAATCGGGGACCGAGGCTCCTAGGTTGGCCCTCAGGCTAGCGGGTCCTAGCTGTCCCTTATCTCAGAGGTACTTCTGATGGTGAAGAGGTCTGGTCTGCTAACCTAGCCCTGCTCCTGGCCAGCCTTGTTCCAATACCTTCTCTCTTCTACTCAAGGGGAGGGCCAGGACAGAAGTGGTAAAACTAACAAACAGAGAAACCAAAACTATAATTCACAGCAATCGCACACAGAGGTATTGGTATTACATGATCAGGAGGAAATAAAGAGCAATGAGGAAATAAGCAGATGACAAGAGAATTCCCACAGCACACTAAACAGCACTCAGCAATTCACCAGCACATGAACTGGTATCACTTAAAGCTATGGTTGGCACAGGAAGTCAATTTCCACCATGTTAAAAAGATGGAGAGAAGCTGTGATAGGTTTCTCATAACATGTGGTCCTAGAGGTAACCAGAAGGCTAGGAGAGATTAACCCCTTTCAGCCCGATCAACACCGCTGGCTGACACCCGAGCCTGACTGTGCAACTCAGAAGCCCCAGAGAAACCACAATGTGGAGTGTCAGAGTCTATGGTGTGAACAGCGCCAGATACCGCCATGACACTCGGTGAATTTTGAGCCAAACGCCATGTAACAGTGAGTCTCTACGATTTTCCTGAACTTTGCAATAAATGGTTCAGACAGTAAAGGCCGCTTTACACGCAACAACATCGCTAACAAGATGTCGTTGGGGTCACGGAATTCATGACGCACATCCGGCCTCGTTAACGACATCGTTGCGTGGGAAACGCACGAGCGACCATTAACGATCAAAATTACTTACCTTATCGTTGATCTTTGACATATTGTTCCATTCCCGATTATCGTTGCTGTTGCAGGATGCAGGTTATTCGTCGTTCCTGCGACAGCACACATCGCTATGTGTGACACCGCAGGAACGAGGAACAACCTCGTACCTGTGGCCGCCCGCAATGAGGAAGGAAGGAGGTGGGAGGGATGTTCATCCCGCTCATCTCCGCCCCTCCGCTTCTATTGGGTGGCCGCTTAGTGACGTCACTGTGATGCCGAACGAACCGCCCCCTTAGAAAGGAGGCGGTTCACCGGCCACAGCGACGTCGCTAGGCAGGTAAGTATGTGTGATGGATGTTAGCAATGTTGTGCGCCACGGGCAGCGATTTGCCCATGAAGCACAACCGACGGGGGCGGGTACGCTCGCAGCGTATAAAGTGCCCTTTAGAGTGAATGCAGGAAACACAGTCCATAAATAATGGCAACTTGCTGGTAGCATAGTATACTGTGTTTGAAAAGAAGTTTGGGAACTATACAGCAGTCTCTGACAACAATTTGGTCTCTGTATAGTGATGGTGACATTTATTTTAAAGAACTATGCAACACTCCTGGCCAATAAGTAATCTCTAAACAGGAATAACAGGAACTTCTTAATAAAGTCTCTGACATTTATCAGCTGCGGCACATTTGAATAATCTACAGTTTTAACCCCTTCCTGCCACAGCCAATTTTCATTTTATGTTTTTACTTATTTTTCCTCTCTTTCTTACAAGAGCCATAACTTTTCTTATTTTTCTGATGACATAGCCTTGTGAGACTTTATTTTTTGCCAGGATAAGTTGTAGTTTTGAATGTGGATAATATGATAGATGGTTCGGCCACCAAACAAATTCAAGTACCAAAGATGAGGTACTCACCATCCACGCCGGATGTCAGTCAGTGCCGGGGTTGTGGGTACAGCCACCGCTCACTATGCACTGAGCATGACAATCTGTGACGGGGCAACCCCGATGACTGAAAGACGAACGCTGCCAGGAGGAATAAAGTACACAAGTACACTCAGTGAGAGCACTGAGAAAGTTCAGAATGCTATTATCCTGCATATTTATATGCACATGGTGATATTGAATGTTTTTGCATGATTGTATTGTAGTGTGCTGTGCCTACTATGTGGCCTGTAGTACTAGGCGCCAGACATAAAAGGTCACTGTTTTCCTTTTCATATATTGTATAATATTGTGCTGTGAAGAAGCTGAGTTCTGCCCAGCAACACACAGTAAGGGTAAGAGACAGTTAACTTTTGGACTAGCCCATAGGGGAGGAGCTAGCCTGCAGAAAATGAGGTCTATGTTCCTCTTAGCAAAGGATGGTGTTGTGAAGATCTGGAGACTGAGAGAGTTCCTGGTGGGGTAGGTGTGTGAAGAATACAAGGAAATACAAAAGCAGCAAGATTTAGAAAAGTACCCTTTAGGCAACAGAGATCCTGTAATGAGGAAGAAACCAATAATGCAGTGAGTTCAGTTTTGGCCAGTAGTGGGGAAACCGGTCAAGTGAGAGTGCTGCCCAATTGCAAACACAGGAAGAGGGAGGCGGCTCTAAAAGCTACCTTTGTAAGAGATCCCTGACTGTGGTTGGGGTGCAGGATACTCAGCGAAGCATATTGAACTGTGGGTCTTTAGCTGTCTGCTTTACCCTGGTCTGTTTATCAAAAATAGAAGGGACTGTATTCTGTTTTTTAAAATATTTATTTATAAATAATAATAAAAAATTGGTGTGGGGTCCCCCTATGTTTGATAACCAGCCAAGGTAAAGCAAACAGTTGCAGGCTGGTATTATCAAGCTGGGAAGGTCCATGGTTAATTGGCCTTTCCTAATGTGAGAAATTCCTGGCCTGGCACTGACCGGAAGTGACCTATGAAGCCTCATTCTCTGAATGAGGCACAATAGGTTGGAGTACCCATTTTAGGGATGTTGTGTGATGAGTACACCATGGGTTATGTTGGCGCTTTTTTGGAATTTTTTAAAATAATAAATTGGTGAACGAGGGATAGTGTGGGGGACTCTTTATTCAAATAAACATTTTTTTCCTGGGTATGTTTTTTCATTTTACATTTACTGGGTTAGCAACAGAGATGTCTGACCGACGCCTCTCTATTACTAACCTTTGAGCTTGATGCCAGCTGACAATTCACAGCTGACATCAACCTCCAAAAATATTACACAAATTGCCAACACACCAGAATAACCAGGAAGGGCCAGGGCAAAGCACCAGAATTAGCGCAACTAATGAATTGGGGTGTATGTGGGCTGCTATTTTTAGGCTACAAAGGGGCCAATAACCATGGACCTTCCTAGTCTAATAATACAAGCCCACAACTGTCTGCTTTACGTTGGCTGGTGGTTATCAAAAATAGGGGGGACCCTATGCCATTTTTTTAAATTATTAATTTATTAAGTTAAACCAGACTAAAAACACCATTTAGAGCCATATGAAAGGCAGGAGTGAAAGTGTACAACACTGCCTAAATAAGTGCTCTAATCTTTGCTCTCCCTCCTACATAAACTCTCCCTGAACTGCTTGTAGAGTAGTGTATCACACATCGTGCCTCTAGGTCTTATAAGACCCATTTACTCCAAGCGATCCTCCTATCACAGTAATGCCGGTAGCCAACATGGCTACGGCTCTACCGTGTATGGAAAGCAATTCATGCATGTTGATTGGCTGTCTAACAGCCGCAAAACATGTAGGGCATTGACCTGAGCTTTTGCTCCAGCACCTGTGATACTCTGTCGAGTATGCCCAAGAACCCAGATGCAAATCCGCTCACTCATCATCACTACTTGAGGGTTATCGACAAATCTAAAATCAATGAAGTCCTCCTGAATAATTATACAATTTATATAGAACGTCTACAGACATCACAGCAATACACTATATTCTTGACTCCCTTCCTTTACCCAATGTATTAGCAACCCAAAAAGAATATTTTGAATGGGATACAGTATATCACAGAAAGAAGTGAGAAAAGCTGTATGTTCTACACTGAACCATAAAACTCCAGGCCCTTATATCCTTTCCAATGAATATTACAATTTATTTTTCTCTCAAAGTCACCCTATAGCCTACCTGCTTATTCAACCTAACATTCAAACACTTATCATCTCTAGATAAATTTGCAGAGGCAAGGATGGTTAATCTCTAGTGATGAGCGAGTATGCTTGTTACTACTCGGTACTCGCACGAGTATCACTGTACTCGGGCTACTCGGCGGGTACCGAGTAATTTCGCGATACTTGTGCTGTACTCGTGGTCTTCATCCCTGCATGTTGGCGCTCTTTTGAGAGCCAGCCCTCATGCAGGGATTGGCTGGCAGACCACTGCAATGCCACAGCCCTGTTAGTTGTGGAATTGCAGTGATTGGCCGGCCTGCACAGCGTGACTGAGCCTTTATACCGGCGGGCGCACTGTGCTCTGCACACAGCCATCTCATATTCCCTGCTTTCCCCGCCCACAGGTGCCTATGATTGGTTGCAGTGAGACACGCCCCCACGCTGAGTGACAGGTGTCTCACTGCACCCAATCACAGCAGCCGGTGGGCGTGTCTATACTGTGCAGTAAAATAAATAAATAATTTAAAAAAACGGCGTGCGGTCCCCCCAATTTTAATACCAGCCAGATAAAGCCATACAGCTGAAGGCTGGTATTCTCAGGATGGGGAGCCCCACGTTATGGGGAGCCCCCCAGCCTAACAATATCAGTCAGCAGCCGCCCAGAATTGCCGCATACATTAGATGCTACAGTTCTGGGACTGTACCCGGCTCTTCCCGATTTACCCTAGTGCATTGGCAAATCGGGGTAATAAGGAGTTCATGGCAGCCCATAGCTGCCACTAAATCCTAGATTAATCATGTCAGGCATCTCCCCGAGATACCTTCCATGATTAATCTGTAAATTACAGTTAAAAAACACACACCAGAAAAATCCTTTATTAGAAATAAAAAACAATAACAAAGTCCCTCATCACCAATTTATTAACCCCGACAAAGCCTCCATGTCCGGCGTACTCCACAGTCCTCCAGCGTCGCATACAGCTGTGCTGCATGAAGGTGACAGGAGCTGCAGAATACACCGCCGCTCCTGTCAGCTTCACACAGCAACTGAGGTGAGTAGCGCGATCAGCTGCTGTCAGGTAACTCACGGCCACCACTGGATCCAGCGGTGGCCGCGATTAACCTCAGTGACAGCTCAGCTGATCGCGCTACTCACCTCAGTTGCTGCATGGAGCTGACCGGTGCGGCGGTGAGTAGCGCGATCAGCTGAGCTGTCACTGAGGTTACCCGCTGTCACTGGATCTAGCGGTGGCCGCGATTAACCTCAGTGACAGCTCAGCTGATTGCGATACTCACCACAGTTGCTGCGTGGAGCTGACCGGTGCGGCGGTGAGTAGCGAGATCAGCTGAGCTGTCACTGAGGTTACCCGCGGCCACCGCTGAATCCAGGTAACCTCAATGACAGCTCAGCTGATCGCGCGGCTGTCTTCATTAGCTGTGTGGAGGTGACAGGAGCGGCGGTGTATTCTGCAGCTCCTGTCACCTTCATGCAGCACAGCTGGATGCGACGCTGCAGGACTGTGGAGTACGCCGGACATGGAGGGTTTGTCGGGGTTAATAAATTGGTGATGAGGGACTTTGTTAGTGTTTTTTATTTCTAATAAAGGATTTTTCGGGTGTGTGTTTTTTAACTGTAATTTACAGATTAATCATGGAAGGAATCTCGAGGAGACGCCTGACATGATTAATCTAGGATTTAGTGGCAGCTATGGGCTGCTATTAACTCCTTATTACCCCGATTTGCCAACGCACTAGGATAAATCGGGAAGAGCCGGGTACAGTCCCAGAACTGTCGCATATAATGTATGCGGCAATTCTGGGCGGCTGCTGACTGATATTGTTAGGCTGGGGGGCTCCCCATAACGTGGAGCTCCCCATCCTGAGAATACCAGCCTTCAGCCGTATGGCTTTATCTGGCTGGTATTAAAATTGGGGGGACCGCACGCCTTTTTTTTAATTATTTAATTATTTATTTCACTGCACAGTATAGACACGGCCACCGGCTGCTGTGATTGGGTGCAGTGAGACACCTGTCACTCAGCGTGGGGGCGTGTCTCACTGCAACCAATCATAGGCGCCGAAAAGCAGGAAAGCAGGGAATACGAGATTGTTTAATGAGCGGCCGGCTTTTTCAAAAGAGGAAAAGCCGCCGGCGTTTAGTGAACAGCTGTGCAGCGCCGCGGCAGTGATCGGGGAATGGTAAGTAAGAGAGAGGGGGGAGAATGACCGACAGACTGTGAGAGGGGGACAGACAAGACAGAGAGAGACCGACAGAGCGAGACCGACCGACGGGAGAAAAAAACCAAGGAGAAAATTGTAGAAAAAAATACCCTGACTATAAATAAATAAATTGCAAGTGCTTAATAAACAGGGTACTTAGTATATACATTTTTGCAATATATTATGCAAAATGGAAACTATATTTTTGCAATGTATACTATGTTGCATGTTTATTGAACATTTGTCACAGCTCAGTTTTTTGTTTTTTTTGTCTGTTATCTTGCTTTAATGCAAGTTGGGGGTGCAGCCCTCCTGATACTGAGGCTGAACAATTACCTGCTTCTCACTTTTTGCTGTGTATTTAATCTGGGACCCAGCTAACCACTTTACCATCCATATTGAAGTTTTGACATGACACTAGTCAGGTACAGAATATGTTTTTAACTTTAGTAGGTTAGGGACTGTCTCAGATGGGTACACCGTGACGAGGTGAGACAGCTTCTTACCTTTTTGCAAAAATGTATATACTAAGTACCCTGTTTATTAAGCACTTGCAATTTATTTATTTATAGTCAGGGTATTTTTTCTACAATTTTCTCCTTGTTTTTTTTCTAGTCTTGAGGCTGCAATTCACATGCTTGTAATGTTGCATGTTTATTGAACATTTGTCACAGCTCAGTTTTTTGTTTTTTTTGTCTGTTATCTTGCTTTAATGCAAGTTGGGGGTGCAGCCCTCCTGATACTGAGGCTGAACAATTACCTGCTTCTCACTTTTTGCTGTGTATTTAATCTGGGACCCAGCTAACCACTTTACCATCCATATTGAAGTTTTGACATGACACTAGTCAGGTACAGAATATGTTTTTAACTTTAGTAGGTTAGGGACTGTCTCAGATGGGTACACCGTGACGAGGTGAGACAGCTTCTTACCTTTTTGCAAAAATGTATATACTAAGTACCCTGTTTATTAAGCACTTGCAATTTATTTATTTATAGTCAGGGTATTTTTTCTACAATTTTCTCCTTGTTTTTTTTCTAGTCTTGAGGCTGCAATTCACATGCTTGTAATGTTGCATGTTTATTGAACATTTGTCACAGCTCAGTTTTTTGTTTTTTTTGTCTGTTATCTTGCTTTAATGCAAGTTGGGGGTGCAGCCCTCCTGATACTGAGGCTGAACAATTACCTGCTTCTCACTTTTTGCTGTGTATTTAATCTGGGACCCAGCTAACCACTTTACCATCCATATTGAAGTTTTGACATGACACTAGTCAGGTACAGAATATGTTTTTAACTTTAGTAGGTTAGGGACTGTCTCAGATGGGTACACCGTGACGAGGTGAGACAGCTTCTTACCTTTTTGCAAAAATGTATATACTAAGTACCCTGTTTATTAAGCACTTGCAATTTATTTATTTATAATCAGGGTATTTTTTCTACAATTTTCTCCTTGGTTTTTTTCTAGTCTTGAGGCTGCAATTCACATGCTTGTAATGTTGCATGTTTATTGAACATTTGTCACAGCTCAGTTTTTTGTTTTTTTTTGTCTGTTATCTTGCTTTAATGCAAGTTGGGGGTGCAGCCCTCCTGATACTGAGGCTGAACAATTACCTGCTTCTCACTTTTTGCTGTGTATTTAATCTGGGACCCAGCTAACCACTTTACCATCCATATTGAAGTTTTGACATGACACTAGTCAGGTACAGAATATGTTTTTAACTTTAGTAGGTTAGGGACTGTCTCAGATGGGTACACCGTGACGAGGTGAGACAGCTTCTTACCTTTTTGCAAAAATGTATATACTAAGTACCCTGTTTATTAAGCACTTGCAATTTATTTATTTATAGTCAGGGTATTTTTTCTACAATTTTCTCCTTGTTTTTTTTCTTAACCCTAACAGTGCTGGATAAAGGAGAACCTGCACAGCCAGCAGTATTAACCTGAGCAAATGTGTATGAAGTCCTGCGCTGTGATCTCCTGACACAAGAAATAGGAGGGACCACTCTCTGCCATGGTACCCTCGTGACAGAGTGGCAGAATTAGAAAAGAGCAGTGATTTTTTTTTTTACAAAGTATTTAGCTGCATTTTTTGAGCAAGTAACAAGTCCTCTTTAAGTGTGATGCTTGTATTTATTTAAGCTCACAACTATGCTACGTAGGCTGAAAATTTACTGTACTATTGTGTTCTTAGTCCATAAAAACAACTTATTATCATATATCTAAGTCTATTTTGCATCAAATATTGTAATTTCATGCCCTGTTATTTCTGATTTCTTAAAGGGTGAAATAACTAAACATTTTATGGCTGGATCTGTGAAAAACATGAAAGATAATATTTTAAGAAATATATTATGTCACTTTTCAGACAGCTATTTGGTCCTGCTATCCTTCCAGAAATCCAAGATATTGAGTTTTTAATTCTTCTTGATACAGAAGCACATATTGTCAGGAAAGTTCATCGAGATACAATCAGACCTAGAGTTTTGGAACAGATACAATACCTGCGAGTGTAAGTTCTCCAAATTCTACTAGCTCAGACAACTCATGTGTCGACACGTAACTTGGTGAAGAAATATTATCAACACGTATTTTCAAATACCTTCACTATAATGAGTTTAATTTGTCTTACTCTTACATATTTCACAACTAAAGGAAAATCTCACGTACAATTAAATCATTATCTACTTAATATGAGACCTATGTGCTAGACACAAACCCTTAGAGAAACAAAGACACTGTATGATTCACTTTAATAATTACACCTCCAGGTTAACTCACAATGTGGTTCATGCCAGGAAGTCCTTACATGGGGCATAAAAAGCCTTTTTTTAACTTGTCTGTAACATGATTAGTTCCATTATTAATAGTTATTTTCAGTAGTGAAGAATTACAAGTACATTATGCCTTGTTTAATTTTTTTTTATTTTATTTTCCATTTGGAAAAAAAGAACATAAACCATATGACAAATTTTATCTAAACTTGCGCCTGTAAAGATGTAGGTATGTACTTTTGTCATCAATAAAATAAATGCAGATTAAATCAAGATTATAGCCCTGATTTGGCATAAAACACTTTGAAAAGTTGCAAATTTGTTGCACAATGTGGAGTTGCACAAATTGTTATGACTTTTGACATTTTCACACTACTTTTAAAAAGTTCCACCAAAATGGACAGCACTGGAGTAGAATGGAGGAGGGGTGGGACATGGCAGCAACTAGTCTAATTCATGATTCATGACTCTTATGAATCAGACACTTCCGACTCCAATAGGCCACCAAGACTGGCATGGACAAAGCTGGCCTTGATGAATTGGGTAGAGATGAGCCACCCCCATAGTGTTCGAGTTCGGTTCGGTTCGTCGAACGGAGGACAAGTTCGTCGAACACCTTCGCACCCCATTGAAAACAATGGGAGGCAAACACAAACACATAAAAACACATTATACATGTACACATACAGTTAATAAACATTGCCATTACACTTACAGGTCCCCGCGACGCGTCCTGCACTCTGTCTCCCGCCGATTTTCCTTCTGATAATCGCTGCATCCTCCCAGTAACCAGCACTGATGATAGGACCTTCCGTGACGTCAAAATAGCCATGTGACCAGTCACGTGTGTATTATCTCATTGGCTACAGACTGGTCATATGGCTAGACGTCATGCTAGGTCCTGTCAGTGCATATCTCTGGTACGCGGTGCTCGTTCCAGCATTTACGTGTACCGGCAAGATGCTCTGGCACATGGTCGGCTTCCCTGTTCCTACATGTGGGCGCTCTTTGCAGAGTCAGCCCACATGCAAGGACTGGCTGCCTCAGCCGGTGAATTGCGGCACCGGGAATCATGTGATCGGAGCACCATTGCTATAGTAACCCGCCTGTCAGCGGTGACGTCACCGCTTACAGCCCGCAGCCTCTGCTCACTCACTGAGTGATTACACTGCACGGAGCTGCAGCGTTCTTCCTCCAGTGCAGTGCTGTCTGATGTAGCAGAGCTGCATGGGTTGAAGGAGAAAGAAAACAGAAGACCAGGATCGTGGAGGGCTGACAGGGAGTAATAAACATGAAGTCTCTAATGTGTCTGTGTATTTATTTCTATTAAAGTATTTTTTCTCTGTGTGGTGTCTTTTTTTAAAGCCCTTTATTGGAGATTCTTAATAGCCGGGTCAAACTTGCCTGACATTAAGAATCTCTGGCTTAATACTAGCTAGTAAAACAAAGCTAGTATTAACTCATTATTACCCAGCAAGCCACCCGGCTTCAGGGCTGCTGGAAGAGTTGGATACAGCGCCAGATGATGGCGCTTCAATGAAAGTGCCATTTTCTGGGGCGGCTGTAGACTTCAATTCGCAGCAGAGGGGCCCAGAAACCTCTGGCCAACCTGTGCTGCGGATTCCAATCCCCAGCTGCCTAGTTGTACCTGGCTGGACACAATAATGGGGCGAAGCCCATGTGTGTTTTTTTTAATTATTTGATGAAATTCATAGGCTTCTCTATATTTTAAGTTCCCAACCGGGTACAAATAGGCAGCTGGGGGTTGGGGGCAGCCATACCTGCCTGCTGTACCTGGCTAGCATACAAAAATATAGCGAAGCCCACGTCATTTTTTTTTTTAGTTTTTTGGCAAAAAAAATAAAAAATGATTCCCTGGATTTTCCATTGCCAGTGAAGGTAACACCAAGCAGTAGGGGTTAGCAGCCAGTAGCTGCTTGGATTACCCTTAGCTAGTAATACAAAAAATGCAACGGGAGCCCACATATTTTTTTTTTAATTATTTATTTAAATAACTAAAAAAAAAATGGGCTTCCTTGTATTTTGATTGCCTGACATCACAGTACTGTAAAAATAAATCATTAAAAAATATGACGTAGCGCTCCGGGTTGCCACCCCCATCTGCCTGGCGTTACCTTGGCTGGCAATCAAAATACAGGGAAGCCCATTCATTTTTTTTTATTTAAAAAAATAGTAAAAAAAAAAAAATGACATGGGCTCCCCCCATTTTTGATAGCCAGCTAGGGTAAAGCAGACGGCTGTAGCCTGAAAACCACAGCTGGCAGCTTTACCGTGGTTGGTGATCCAATGTGAAGGTCACCCTGGGCTCTTTTTTTATAATTATTTTATAAATAATAATAATTACAAAAAATAGTAGGGTCCGCCCCAAATTGGATCACCAGCCAAGGTAAAGCGGACAGCTGTGGTCTGGTACTCTCAGGGTGGGAAGGTCCATTGTTATTGGCCCTTCACAGCCTAAAAATAGCAGGCCGCAGGCGCCCCAGAAGTAGCGCATCCACTAGATGAGCCAATCCTGGCACTTCACCCCAGCTCATCCCATGCCCTGGTGCGGTGGCAAACGGGGTAATAAATGGGGTTGATACTAGCTGTAAAGTCACCTGACATCAAGCGCAGCAGTTTATGATGTCATGGCATCTATAAAATACCCGACATCACAAACTGTCAGTACTAACAAAAAACATAGACAACAAAAAAAAAATTATTTGAAAAAACGCTCCCCAAAACATTCCCTCTTTCACCAATTTATTGTAAGGAAAAAAAAAATAAGGGGGTCCCACGGCGACTCTGGACCATCTAGAATATGGGGGGACACACTCAGGGAACGTATCCCCCAGTTTCTAGGAGTGCAGACCCTCCATGTGAGGAGTGTGGGCGCAATGAATCTGCACCCACTCTCCCCGGGTCCACAGCAGCAGAGTCCATGTCGTAACTGTTGCTACCCAAGCTGCAATGCCCTGCTCATGAGGTAAGGGCATGCCTAATCAGGAGAACTATTCTACATTTCCAAATATTGGTATTTGCTGATATTATTACTAGTCCACCTACTATATGTTGGGGATAGGATCTTGGAGATAGAATACCCCTTTAAGTCCAGTTATCCTGCTGAATGAATACTAAACAACAGAGCTCGCTATTTAGACATGTTATTTTGCGGCGTATGATGAATTCTCATGTTTGGTATTCGTTCAGCAGGGCAACAGAAATAGCAAATACCTCCATTTGGAAATTTAGTATAGCTCTCCTGATTAACTATGTTCCTTACCTCATGAGCAGGGCATTGCAGTAGCTTACGTATGCATGGTTACCACCATTCATAGAGACAGTGGGTTGCTCTTGGTCGTAACTGTTGCTACCAAAGCTGCAATGCCCTGCTCATGAGGTAAGGGCATGCCTAATCAGGAGAACTATACTACATTTCCAAAAAAAGGTATTAACTAATATTATTGCTATTACACCTACTATATATTGGGGATAGGACCTTAGAGAGATCTTAGAGATGGAATACCCCTTTAAGTCCAGTTATCCTGCTGAATGAATACTAAACAACAGAGCTCGCTATTTAGACATGTTTTCTTGTGACGTATAACAGACTGTCATGTTTGGTAGTCGTTCAGCAGGGCAACTATAAAAGCAAATACCTCCATTTGGAAATGTAGTATAGCTCTCCTGATCAACTATGTTCATTACCTCATGAGCAGAGCATTGCAGTAGCTTACAGATGCATGGTTATCGCCACTCACTGTGACTTAAGACAGGAAGCTGAGCTGACAGCCGCTCCGTGCATGCGGCAGCGTCTATTGTGAAGGAGGGGGCCACGGGGGATCAACGCTGGACAGGTACAGTGGGACACCGGGGAACACCGGGGATATAGGGGGTGACCTGACAGGGCCTGGGGAGGAGTTTTCTGTCGCATGTGTCATTGCACATGCGACAGAAATAAGAGGAGTAGGGTGAATGCGGCCGGCGCGCTGCTGTGCATGCGGCCATCTTGTATTTCCGGGAGGGGGTCAGGGGGGGGCACTTTGGCGACACCGGAGCACTGGAGGAGACCAGGGAGGAGATTTATCTCCCATCTGAGATGTTTGTTCATGCCAGATGGGAGATAAATATTTTTTTACCGGCGCTGTCATTTGCTGTAACGTGATCATCGGTATATGGTGTATACTGGTGATCACGTGAGCGGGAACCGGAAAAATCGGCCTGAATCATGATCTCCAGGGTCTCAGCTACCTCCTGAAACCCCAGGGATTTTCTGAGGGGCGCTATTCATTTAATTCTGCCTGCTGTTTATAAACGGCAGATCAGAATAAAGCTACATTCACATGACCGATCCGTTTTTGCAGTCAGCAAAAAACAGTCCATTTTTTTCACGGATGCATCCGTGTGGCATTCGTTTCCGTTCCGTAGACGGTCCGTATGTCATCTGTTTGTCATCCGTGTGCCTTCCGTTTTTTTGCGTACTGCAAAAAAACTGAAGGCGGGAAAATACATAAATTTACCCAGGATCCATAGCTTCAACCTACATGAGGCGGTCACATGTTCACTCCAGTGCCATTTTCTACAGCTTTTCACAGCGTAGAGTGCTCTGGTGATTTTCTTGTACTTATACACTTCATATCAGTCTTTTCTGTCATTATAATGGCAGAAAGACACATAATGTCCCACTCTCCTGCATTTTGTAATTTTGCACCCTTTGGTGCCTTTCATGTGGCACTAAGGGGTGCTTAGCCTTGTATTTAGCAAAAAAATAAATACATTTTAAAAAAAAAATGACATTCCTCCTATTTTTGATAGCCAGCTAGGGTAAAGCAGATGGCTGCAGCCTGCAAACCACAGCTGGCAGCTTCACCTTGGCTGGTAATCCAAAACGGGGTATTATATGGGGTTGATACCAGATGTGTAATGTCACCTGGCATCAAACCCTGGGGTTCTTGATGTCAGGCGTCTATCAGATACCCGACATCACCAACCCAGTCAGTAATAAAAAAAAATAGACGACAAACACATTTTTATTTAAAAAAACACTCCCCAACACATTCCCTCTTTCACCAATTTATTAGAAAGAAAAACAAATCCAGGTCTGGTGTCCCACGACGATCCATACCATAGTCAATGTCTCAGTCAATGAAGAACAGAATGTTCCATATTGGCTGGGAGAGCAGTGCAGTGACCTGAGCTAACATCAATAGGTCAGCCCAGGTCACTGCAGGGGATGACGAGCGCTGCTGTCAGGAGGTTAGATTAGATAATTACCTGTTGTGACGATCTCCTGTTCTCCTGACGTCAGCGCTGTCACTGCAGGGGATGACGAGCACTGCTGTCAGGAGGTTAGCGAGGTACATTACCTGCAGGATCACTGCACTCCTGACAGCAGCGCTGTCACTGAGTTCAATGACCGCCGCCTTCACAAACCAAGTATCGCGAGAGGCCCGTGACGTCACCGCTAGTTACAGTCACGGGTCGGCAGTGAGAGGAGATGTGACAAGCGCGGCGGCCATGGAAGACAGTGACAGCGCTGACGTCAGGAGGGCAGGACTTCATCACCGCAGGTAATGAACTTTACTAATCTCCTGACGGCAGCGCTTGTCATCCCCGCGGCTGCTGACACTGCAGTGTGGGCAGCTGCGGACACATTACAGTGTGGGCAGCTGCAGACACTGCTGAGTGAGCAGCCACGGTCCTGGGGCTGCGGCTGGAGTGGGACACAGCCTGCACCGGCATCCGACGGAAGTCACACGGAAGTGCTTCTGTGTGGCTTCCGGGGATTTTTGCACATGTAGCCAGGGTACACTTCGGGCTACTAAGCAAAGCGCTTTGCTTGGATACCCGATATTTACCCTGGTTACCAGCTTTCCTCAGGCTGCCAGGAATGGCTCCCTGCACATGCAGCTGTAAAAAGCTACAGTTACGTTTTTGGTGATCGAACCGTTCTTGAACGTAACTCGAACTGCCGAACTTTTAGCAAATCGTTCGAGTTCGTCGAACGACTCGAACACCCCCCAAAATCACTCGAACATGAAATTGGCGAACCGCTCGACTCGAACATCGCTCATCTCTATAATTGGGGCCTTTATGTTAAAACTATTTCAAAAATGTAGATTATTCCCATATTGCTATCTATAGCGTTAATTCTTTCAATTTTCACTCTGAATGCAAGGCTTAATATTAGGCCACGTTTACACATTTAGTATTTGGTCAGTATTTTATATCAGTATTTGTAAGCCAAATTCAGGAATGGAACAATCACAGGAAAAGTGTAATAGCAACACGGACACCACTTGATGATTCCAGCTCTGCTACGTCTGATGTGACAGCGTGTGGTCATAGAGCATGACCGCCCTCTGTGAGCTTCAGTTAGAAAATGAGCCATGCGATGAGCGGTAACGTCACTTAGGTTTTTTGTGGTCACAGCAGGAGGTTCCCACGGAATAAATCAGATCAAATTTTTATTTACTTATTTTTACATGATATATAGACCACAGACAGGGTCTGTGATTGCAAGCAGTCAGACACACTGTCACACACAGGCTAGGGGCGGGTCTGACTGCAACTAATCACAGTCGCCAGTACTGCCAGTGGGTGGAGGAAGCAGTGAATATGTATGAAGGTAATGAGCTGCTCCGGTAGCAGTTACAGACGGCCCAGAGACTCAGTAAGTATAGCACGCCTGCTATATTCTTATTTTCTTTATATTTTTTTATTACCCGAGTTACCAGACCCGGATCATTACCCAGAGTTCTTTTGAACAGTTTTACAGTCTGGAGTTGCCCATCACTACTCTTAATGAATTAGGCTAGTTGTGAAGTGGCATGTGCCTCCGTGTGCATCACACCATAAATCCTACTCCAGTCATTATGAATTTGCCAAGCAAAGGTCGCTATGCCCTGCCACACCCCATTCCACCCCACATCCTCTAATTTTGTCGGAGCTGGGCGAAAATTGCTTGAAAATGGCAAAGATCACAACATTTTTGTTAAGCCTTGCATGTAAGCTTTGATAAATTGAAGCCATTGTCTCCAGTGTTTTTGTACCTGAGAAATTTCTGCTAAATGTGTGATTTGATTGTGTCCAGAAATCATGTAAGACTAAATTTCACCAAAGCATATTTGTGGTTAAGCATGTGTTTATTTTTAGTGCCGGGCAGGGGTGTAACGATCGTGGTCGCAGTGATCGCAAATATGACTGGGTCAGAGGGTACATGGGGTCCTTTGGCCCTAGTGCCTGTTTCATTTGCCTGTTTGTCCGTTCAGATAAAATACATCACAGCACAGAGACCTGTCAGAACCTTGCACTGTGATGTGTCGGCTGCCAATTAAGGCTATGAATATTCACGGCTCCCCACGCCCATAATCTAGGGCATGGGGAGCAGAGAATATGCTGGCAGTGGGCAGCTGACTATGCTGTAAGTGGGCGCGTCGCACATGACAGTGATATCATGCACTGTGCCACTTACACGCTAGTCAGTTTCGGCATGTCATCATCGGAAGAGGACACCAGGTAAGTGAGGAAATTGAGTTTAACTTTTTTTTTGTGCAGCGCTCGGGGTACATAAACCAGGCTGGGGCTACTTTGAAGAACTTAGAATATAAGACATATTTTCAGTTGTTTCACACTTTTTTGTTAAGTATTTAATTCCACATGTGTTAATTCATAGTTTTGATGCCTTCAATGTGAATCTACAATTTTTAGAGTCATCAAAATAAAGAAAACTCTTTGAATGAGAAGGTGTGTCCAAACCTTTGGTCTGTACTGTATACTAGGATGAAACTAGGAATTGGACATATACCAAGATTGGGCCAGGATGAGGACATATACCAGGATGAGCCATGATGGGGATATATACCAGGATGGGGTCATATATTCCAGGATATGGCCATTATGAGGTCATCCACCAGGATGGGGGACATATTTACCAGGAAGTGGCCCAGGATGGGGGTCATTAGTAAAGGATGGTGGTCAGTACTACACAATGAAGGGAGGGGGGGCAACTCATATTTTTTTTATAGGATTTAGAATGCTACAACTGCCAATACATCTGACCAACATGTGGGAGGGCCAGGCTCCAACTTTGCATCGGGGCCCATTGGACTTTAGTTATGCCACTGGTGCAGAGTAGTTCTAATTCTCAGCTTCAGAAGTGATGGAAGTAGACAGTTTGTTTCATTGTCAATTAAATACTAGGAAGCCAGGTTCTTTCTGTTTAGATAATGTACTGCAGGCTGTCCTGACACTGAAAGGATGAGTCTATGTTTCCATGCCTGTAGGTACAGTAGCATGGTAGAACATGTCTTCCAAGTTTTATCAAGATGAACAATCCAAACGGCATCTCCTTCAAGTGTTATCCCACAGAGACTAATGTATTACAGATGCATCACCTTCATGAATAAGTGAAGAACAAGCTTTTCTGAGAAGTCAAACATATTTTAAAATCAGTAATTTCTCAGCTCTGCTTCTTTGGAAATATGTGGCTTCTGTACCAGCTAGAATCTATATTTTGCCATGTGTACATGCTGTGTACAATTTTGCAACCATTTTATTTGCAAAATGAATCTACTTTGCAAATAGTTTTTAGTAAAAAAAATATCGTACTGTCTAGTGACATCATCCCCAATTCAGACCTATATGTCTCCATGGTTACAGACTTCAAACCATTACTAATATAATCATTACATTCGATGGCGGACACAGACTGAAGAAGGCCTGTGTGCAAGAACAACATATGGGCCCTTTGCAGTCCAAAAACTGAACGTAATGTATAATTCCAACTGCTCTGGAGGTGGATTTTGCCCTCTTTGTATCTTGGTCCCTTGTACGAGTGCACAGGTTGCACCAATGATACGTTGGTCCTTGGTTATATTACATTATACTATGGCTATTAAATCTTTATGCTTTGTAGTCATTGTTTACATCAGACGTGGTCATGTATTTTTGATCCCAGTGCATAATACACATAATATTTAAAGAATAAGAAAATCTATACTCCTCTCGCCGCTCACCTCTGTGGCCCCTACGCTCCTCACCGTCAAATGTCCAGTCTTGATTGTTCTCATCACATGTTGACTAGAGTTGAGCGCGGTTCGCGGTTCTCCAGTTCGCGGTTCGAGTGATTTTGGGGGCTGTTCTAGATCGAGCTAGAACTCGAGCTTTTTGCTAAAGTTCGATAGTTCTAGTTACGTTCGAGAACGGTTCTAGCAGCAAAAAGCAGGGCTTTTTACAGCTACAGTGTGCAGGAGCCATCGCTGGCAGCCTGCCAGAAGCTGGTAACCAAGATAAACATCGGGTATCCAAGCAAAGCGCTTTGGTTAGTAACCCGATATTTATCCTAGTTACGTGTGCAGGAAGCCAACACTTCCCCGCTTAGCTCGCTCCGCCCCCTCCTGCACGCGGCATGTACACATACACACGCACACACACACACACACACACACACACTCACACTCACAATCACCTGTCCCCAGCCATGCAGTCCACCACACTGACGTCCTCAGCGCCACATGACCCCGCTAGGCTCCACCCACTTCGCACTCCGCCGCCAGCACACATGGCTCTGCCCACCTGGCACTCTGCACACATGGTCCCGCTAGGCTCCGCCCACCTGACACTCTGCACACATGGTCCCGCTAGGCTCCGCCCACCTGGCACTCTGCACACATTACCCCGCTAGGCTCTGCCCACCTGGCACTCTGCACACATGGTCCCACTAGGCTCCGCCCACCTGGCACTCTGCACACATGGTCCCGCTAGGCTCCGCCCACCTGGCACTCTGCACACATGGTCCCGCTAGGCTTCGCCCACCTGACACTCTGCACACATGGTCCCGCTAGGCTCTGCCCACCTGGCACTCTGCACACATTACCCCGCTAGGCTCCGCCCACCTGGCACTCTGCACACATGGTCCCGCTAGGCTCCGCCCACCTGGCACTCTACACACATTACCCCGCTAGGCTCCGCCCACCTGGCACTCTGCACACATGGTCCCGCTAGGCTCCACCCACCTGGCACTCTGCACACATGGTCCCGCTAGGCTCCGCCCACCTGGCACTCTGCACACATTTCCCCACTAGGCTCCGCCCACCTGGCACTCTGCACACATAGTCCCGCTAGGCTCCGCCCACCTGGCACTCTGCACACATGGTCCCGCTAGGCTCCGCCCACCTGGCACTCTGCACACCTGGCACTCTGCACACATGGTCCCGCTAGGCTCCGCCCACCTGGCACTCTGCACACCTGGTACTCTGCACACATTACCCCGCTAGGCTCCGCCCACCTGGTACTCTGCACACCTGGCACTCTGCACACATTACCCCGCAAGGCTCCGCCCACCTGGCACTCTGCACACATGGTCCCGCTCGGCTTACCTGCGGTGATGAAGTCCCGACCTTAGCGCTGTCACTGTCCTCCATGGCCGCCGCTTGTCACATCACCTTCTCTCGCTTCCGACCCGAGACTGACTAGCGGTGATGTCACGGGCCTCTCGCGATACTTGGCTGTGAAGGTCATTGAACTCAGTGACAGGTGCTGTCAGCAGTGCAGGGGATCAGCGCAGGTAATGTACCTCGCTGACAGCAGCACTTGTCATCCCCTGCAGTGACCTGGGCTGACCCATTGATGTTAGCTCAAGTCACTGCATTGCTCTCCCAGCCAATGGGGAACATCCTGCTCTTCATTGACTGGGACAGTGTGGATCGTCATGGCAACCCCTTGGATTACACCAGACCTGGATTTGTTTTTCTTTCTAATAAATTGGTTAAAGAGGGAATGTATTGGGGAGTGTTTTTTCAAATAAAAATGTGTTTGTCGTCTATTTTTTTTTATTACTGACTGGGTTGGTGATGTCGGGTATCTGATAGATGCCTGACCTCACCAACCCCAGGGCTTGATGCCAGGTAACATTACACATCTGGTATTAACCCCATATATTACCCCGTTTGCCACCGCACCAGGGCACGGGATGAGCTGGGGCGAAGCACCAGGATTGGCGCATCTAATGGATGCGCCACTTCTGGGGCGGCTACGGCCTGCTATTTTTAGCCTGGGGTGAGTCCAATAACCATGGACCTCCCTAGTCTGAGAATATCAGACCCCAGCTGTCTGCTTTACCTTGGCTGGTGATCCAATTTTGGGGGGACCCCTACGTGTTTTTTTTTTTAATTATTTATTTAATTTAAAATAACAGCGTGGGGTGCCCTCAGTTTTGGATTACCAGCCAAGGTGAGGCTGCCAGCTGTGTTCTGCAGGCTGCAGCCGTCTGCTTTACCCTAGCTGGCTACAAAAATAGGGAAAACCCCACGTCATTTTTTTTTTCATTTTTTTTGGCTAAATACAAAGCTAAGCACCCCTTAGTGCAAAATTGCAAAATTACAAAATGCAGGAGAGTGGGACATTATGTGTCTTTCTGCCATTATAATGACAGAAAGACTGATATGAAGTGTATGTACCTCTCATGTAGGTTGAAGCTATGGATCCTGGGTAAATTTATGTATTTTCCCTCCTTCAGTTTTTTTGCAGTACACAAAAAAAACAGAAGGCACACGGATGCCAAACAGATGACATACGGACCGTCTACGGAAAGGAAACGGATGCCACACGGATGCACCCGTGAAAAAAAATGGACTGTTTTTTGCAGACCACAAAAATGGATCGGTCGTGTTAATATAGCCTTATTCTGATCTGCCGTTTATAAACAGCAGGCAGAAATAAGTGAATAACGCCCCCCAGTGTCAGAAAATCTCCGGGGTTTCAGGGCTAGCTGAGACCCTGGAGATTATGATTCAGGATGGTTTTTCCGGTCCCCGCTCACGTGATCACCGGTATACACCATATACCGATGATCATGTTAAAGTAAATGACAGTGTCGGTAAAAATTATTTATTTATCTCCCATCTGGCATAAACAAACATGATAAATCTCCTCCCCGGTCCCCCGGTGTCGCCAAAGTGCCCCCCCTGATGCCCTCCCATTACACATGCGACAGAAAACTCCTCCCCAGGCCCTGCCAGGTCACCCCCTATAACCCCACCGGTGTTCCCCGGTGTCCCACGGTACCTGTGCAGCGTTGATCCCCCCACGGCCCTCTCCTTCACAATAGACACTGCCGCATGCACAGAGCGGCTGTCAGCTCAGCTTCCTGTGTTCAGACACAGTGAGTGGTGGTTATGCATCTGTAAGCCAATTGGGCGGCACGGTGGCTCAGTGGTTAGCACTGCAGTCTTGCCGCGCTGAGGTCCTGGGTTCAATTCCCACCAAGGACACCATCTGCAAGGAGTTTGTATGTTCTCCCCGTGTTTGCGTGGGTTTCCTCCCTCACTCCAAAGACATACAGTGCTATGGAATTAATAACGCTATATAAAGTATTCATTCAGCTGGATAACTGGACTTAAAGGGGTATTCCATCTCCAAGATCCTATCCCCAATATATAGTAGGTGGAATAGCAATAATATCAGCAAATACCAATATTTGGAAATGTAGAATAGTTCTCCTGATTAGGCATGCCCTTACCTCATGAGCAGGGCATTGCAGCTTTGGTAGCAACCATTACGACATGGACTCTGCTGCTGTGGACCCGGGGAGAGTGAGTGCAGATTCATTGCACCCACACTCCTCACATGAAGGGTCTGCACTCCTAGAAAATGGGGGATACGTTCCCTGAGTGTCCCCCCCATATTCTAGACAGTCCAGAGTCGTCGTGGGACCCCTTTATTTTTTTTCTTACAATAAATTGGTGAAAGAGGGAATGTTTTGGGGACTGTTTTTTCAAACAAATTTCTTTTGTTGATTTTTTTTTGTTAGTACTGACAGTTTATGATGTTGGGTATCTAATAGACGCCATGACATCACAAACTGCTGGGCTTGATCTCAGGTGACTTTACAGCTAGTATCAACCCGATTTATTATCCCGTTTGCCGCTGCACCAGGGCACGGGATGAGCTGGGGTGAAGCGCCAGGATTGGCGCATCTAGTGGATGCGCCACGTCTGGGGTGCCTGCGGCCTGCTATTTTTAGGCTGTGAAGGCCCAATAACTATGGACCTTCCCACCCTGAGAATACCAGACCGCAGGTGTCCGCTTTACCTTGGCTGGTGATCCAATTTGAGGGGGACCCTACTTTTTTTGTGTAATTATTAATATTTATAAAATTATTATAAAAAAAGAGCCTGGGGGACCTCCACATTGGATCCCCAACCACGGTAAAGCTGCCAGCTGGGGTTTTCAGGCTACAGCCGTCTGCTTTACCCTAGCTGGCTATCAAAAATGGGGGGACCCAACGTCATTTTTTTATAACTATTTTTTAAACAGAAAAAATTAATGGGCTTCCCTGTATTTTGATTGCCAGCCAAGGTAACGGCAGGCAGATGGGGGTGGCAACCCATAGCTGTCTGCTTTATCTGCGCTGAGAATCAAAAATACCGCGGAGCGCTACGTCATTTTTTTTAAAGATTTATTTTTACAGCACTGTGATATCCAGCAATCAAAATACAGGGAAGCCCATTTTGTTTTTAGTTATTTAAATAAATAATTAAAAAAAATATATATGGGCTCCCGCTGCATTTTTTGTATTGCTAGCTAAGGGTAATCCAAGCAGCTACTGCCTTCTAACCCCCACTGCTTGGTGTTACCTTCACTGGCAATGGAAAATCCAGGGAAGCATTTTTTATTTTTTTTGCCAAAAAAATACAAAAAAAGGACTTGAGCTTCGCCATATTTTTGTATGCTAGCCAGGTATAGCAGGCAGGTGCTGGAAGAGTTGGATACAGCGCCAGAAGATGGCGCTTCTATGAAAGCGCCATTTTCCGAGGCGGCTGTAGACTGCAATTCGCAGCAGTGGGGCCCAGAAAGCTCAGGCCAACCTGTGCTGCGGATTCCAATCCCCAGCTGCCTAGTTGTACCTGGCTGGACACAAAAATGGGGCGAAGCCTATGTCATTTGTTTTCTAATTATTTCATGAAATTCATGAAATAATAAAAAAAGGGCTTCCCTTTATTTTTGGTTCCCAGCCGGGTACAAATAGGCAACTAGGGGTTGGGGGCAGCCGTACCTGCCTGCTGTACCTGGCTAGCATACAAAAATATGGCGAAGCCGACATAATTTTTTCAGGGGGGCAAAAAACTTCTGCATACAGTCCTGGATGGAGTATGTTGAGCCTTGTAGTTCTGCAGCTGCTGTCTGTCTGTATGGAGAAGAGCAGACAGCAGCTGCAGAACTACAAGGTTCAGCATACTCCATCCAGGACTGTATGCAGAAGTTTTTTGCCCACCAAAAAAATGACGTGGGCTTCGCCATATTTTTGTATGCTAGCCAGGTACAGCAGGCAGCCACGGGCTGCCTCCAACCCCCAGTTGCCTATTTGTACCCGGCTGGGAACCAAAAATATAGGGAAGCCTGTTTTTTTTAATTATTTCACTTATTTCATGAAATAATTAAAAAACAAATGACGTGGGCTTCGCCCCATTTTTGTGTCCAGCCAGGTACAACTAGGCAGCTGGGGATTGGAATCCGCAGCACAGGTTAGCCCGAGGTTTCTGGGCGCCTCTGCTGCGAATTGCAGTCCGCAGCCGCCCCAGAAAATGGTGCTTTCATAGAAGCGCCATCATCTGGCGCTGTATCCAACTCTTCCAACAGCCCTGAAGCCGGGTGGCTTGCTGGGTAATAATGAGTTAATACTAGCTTTGTTTTACTAGCTAGTATTAAGCCAGAGATTCTTAATGTCAGGCACGTTTGACCCGGCCATTAAGAATCTCCAATAAAGGGTTAAAAAAAAGACACCACACAGAGAAAAAATACTTTAATAGAAATAAATACACAGACACATTAGAGACTCCATCTTTATTACCCCCTGTCAGCCCTCCACGATCCATGGTCTTCTGTCTTTCTCATTCAACAAATGCAGCTCTGCTCCATCACAGCTGCATGGGGGAAGACGCTGCTTCCCGTGCAGCCTTCACTCCGTGAGAGATCAGTGCTGCTGGCTGTTAGCGGTAACAGTGGTAATGCTGACAGACGCGTTACCATAGCAACGGTGCTCCGATCATGTGATTCCCGGAGCCGCAGTTAGCAGTGACGTCACCGCTAACTGCGTTGCTATGGCAATGGTGATCTCCGTTAATGACCGGCTGTGTCGGCCGGTCCCTAACGGAACGGGGAGTCGACCGTGTGCTAGAGCATGTCGCCGGTACACGGCGATACACAAATGTGCACCGTGTACCGGAGAGTGCAATGACAGGACCTAGAACAGGACATGATGTCAAAGCTATGTGACCCGTCTGTAGCCAATGAGATAATAGCCACGTGACTGGTCACATGGCTATTTTGACGACGTCACAGAAGGTCCTGTCAGTGCTGGTTATCGGGAGGACGCAGCGATCATCGGAAGGAATAGTGACAGGAGACAGAGTGCAGGACGCATCGCGGGCACCGGTAAGTGTTATGACAATGTTTATTAACTGTATGTGTACATTTATAATGCGTTTTTATGTGTTTGTGATTGCCTCCCATTCTTTCCTATTGGTTCGAGTTCGGTTCGTCGAACGTTCGCCGAACCGAACTCGAACGTGACCTCGGTTCTGCGAACCGAGCTCGAATCGAACCGCAGCTGGTGCGCTCATCTCTAATGTTGACATCGCCATTGGTCACTTTTCTAATCTCCAGGTCTCTCACGTTACACTCGGTCTTTCAGGAGTGATAGGCACAGGAGAGTTCTTTGCTTGTGTCCGCAAAGGTTGCTGCCCATACCAAGACGCCATGACATCACAGTGTGTACAGTGACCTTTGTCGATGCATGTGCAAAACCCTCCTGGGCATGGGAACTTCATCATGGCTGACAAAAAAAAATTGTGTAAAAGAACTGAAGTCCTCAGTGTCCTTTTAACCCCTTCACGACCGGCCGATTTTTCGCTTTCCGGTTTTTTTTTCCGCCATTCTTTTTCTGAGAGACATAACTTTTTTATTTTTCAGTCAATATGGTCATGTGAGGGCTCATTTTTTGCAGAACGAGCTGTACTTTTAAATGAAACCATAAGTTTTACCATTTAGTGTACTAGAAAATGGCAAAAAATTCCAAATGTAGAAAAATTGCAAAAAAAAATGCGATAGCACTATTGTTTTTCAGATATTTTATTCACTGTGTTCACTATATGGTAAAACCGATGTGTGGGTGTGATGCCTCAGGTCAGTGCGAGTTCGTAGACACCAAATATGTATAGGTTTACTTTTATATAAGAGGATAAAAAAAATCGGACGTTTGTCCGAAAAAAGTGGCGCACGTTTTACGCCATATTCCGTGACCTGTAACGTTCTCATTTTTTGTGATCTATGGCTCAGTGACAGCTTATTTTTTGCGTCTCGAGCTGACATTTTTAACTGTATGATTTTTGCACAGATGATACGTTTTTATCGCCTGTTATTGCATTTTGCGCAAAAGTTGTGGCGACAAAAAAACATAATTTTGGCGTTTGGGATTATTTTTTGCCACTACGGCGTTTACTGATAAGATTAATTGATTTTATATTTTGATAGATCGGGCGTTTCTGAATGCGGCGATACCAAATGTGTGTATATTTTTTATTTTTTAACCCTTTAATTTTCAATGGGGCAAAATGGAGGTGATTTGAACTTTTAGGTTTTTTTGTTTTTTTTTTTTAATTTTTAAAACTTTTTTTTTACTTTTTTTTAATTTTACTAGTCCCTCTAGGGGGCTATAGCGATCAGCAATCCGATCGCTCTACCCTATCTGCTGATCACAGCTACACAGCTGTAAACAGCAGAGACGCTCAATTTCTGCTTCACTCGGCTCTGGGCCGAGTGAAACTGAAAGTAATTCATGTGTAGTACAGGAGTCATCACATGACTCTGTGCTACCATGACAACCACCAGAAGTCACGTGTTGTGATCACGTGACTTCCGGTATCGGCCGGTAAGTAAAAGTTTAACGCCAATGCCGTTATAATGGCGCTGTCACATATTGACAGCACCATTTAAGGGGTTAAACGGCACAAGCAGATAACGATTCTGCTCGTGCCTAGCAGACACACATCTCAGCTGTGAAAATCAGCTGCAATGTGCGCCGATAGCAGCATGCTGCCGGCAGCAGACTGCGGGCAGTAACATTATGACCGCTAGGACGTAATATTACTACCCGCAGTCGTTAAGGGGTTAATGGCTAACTGAAAAGATAGTAATAATAGCAAGCTTTCGAGACTACTCAGCTCTCTTCCTCAGGCTCAATATAACACAAAATCTGAAGAGTCACATATTTATGCACAACAGGACATAGAATGGGGCAGTAAATAAAACAAGTTATGTGAAGCAGACGGTAATCTGAAAATGCAGTGAGGACCTTATGGGTGGCTGTGAGGAGTGCCAGTGCCAGAGAGGTGAGCAGTGAGGTGAGTATAAGGATTTTTTTCTTCATTCTGTAACATTTTGATGTCCTTTTAAGGCTCAGAACAATGGTGGCCAGCAGCCACCATTTTACTGATTTTGCAATTAATTGAATCACAAAAATAATCTTAATTTTGGTGAATGCAAATTTTTGTAAAATTCAAGTAGACTAAGGGAAGCTCTCATGCACTTTTGTTGAAGAATAAAATAAAATACAATAGCTCTTGAAATGCATTGTTAACAAAATAAAAACAAATTGATCACTTTCCAGGTATAAGCATTGGCTGTAGAGAAAACTCAAGCAGGCCAGTGTTGTGAATCACCAGTGAGGAAGCACGGAAATGAAAACCCAGTAAGCGGAATAAAGCATTGAGCCTTTTGGGTGCACAGAGCACCCAGATTAGCATTTTGTATTAAACTTTACCTTTTACAGACCAGAGACAGTGCTTAGAGTAGGAAAAATGTGTTTTTTTACAGGGTTTATATCCCCCTACAAGGCTATGTGCTTAGTTTGGGCAGACAGATTCCTTTTAAAAATTATAATAATGAATGTATAGCCCTCAAGTTATCTCATGGAAAATTATGAAGAATTGATATACATGATTTTTTTACTGGTAACACAAATCAGCATAGGTAATAGTAATGTAAACAGAGCTCAACTGAAAACTGAATGTCTAAATGGCTCAAAATCATTCTTGACATCATAGTGTGGGGGTAAGGCTTGGGCTGTAGGCCGTTTCTCCAGATGAAATAAGATAATCTGTGTGTATATAATTAAAGCATTGATGTCGTTGCATAATTATCTGTATGTCTGTATGACAATCGCATAGACGCCATAATATGATTTTAAGATGTGCACCCAGGAATGTGTTAACCAAGATGAATAAGCCAAAATGTACAATGAACAAAGAAGTATCATAACACACTGATTGTATTCATAACATGTTGGTTCTCACCAGCTGGGATGTGAAACTGGGGCTGTATCTTTTACTCCTTGTTCCCGTTTCAAGGTCAAATGTTGGACTGTATAATCATGAGATTTTTAATACATGAGCCAGAAGCTTACTTTTGCTCAAACAGTGAATACGTCTTGGCGTGATCATTGTTGTCTAATTCATTTATATCTGCGCAGATCGATTTGAAATCCGCCTCTGTGACCCTGAGGGTTCCCATTTGTGGTTCCCCAAAATGACCAACCTTGACAATAGGACAGCACTGGTTTGAGTAGTTATCAATGTTAGACATCAGTTATCACCAGTTATTATTACCTAGTAGTACGAACAAATCGTGGCTCTGTACCATATGTAATGCCTAGTTCCTAGCTGTCATATTAGTAATAGATCTGTACTCATTACCTTTTTCCAGTTCTGCTCTCCTCAGTGGAATACTGTCCATATTGCAGAAATCGTAAGACTGTCAAATTCAAACTGATAAAGTAGCTGTCAGCTGTCAATAATTACTTAATGGCAAGGCAGATGAAGTTGCCGTCACCAGCAATACACTCATGGCTGTTAATTTATTTGTTTTCTAATTGATAACTCCTCAGCAATAATGTATATCATGTTATTGTCTCTTATATTGTCTCATTATGACTTCTATTTATTTCTTCTGATTTGCATTCACCTACCTATACATAGGCAAAGGAGGATACTGTGTGGATGATGTAAGACGAATGATCTACACGAAGCAAGAAGGACAGCGACTGCAAAGATAGAGGAGGCATCGGACCGTAGATCAGCGAAGCCCATCAGACCAGAACATGTTGGACCGCCTACAGGTGAGTAGGTGAGAGGTTCCCTTTAAGTCTCCTTTTAACCTTCATTTTTGCAAGCTAAACGTTCCCAGATCCTTTAATCATTCCTTGTAGGACATAGTTTGCAGTCCGCTCACCATTTTGGTAACTCTTCACTGACCTATCTACAGTTTTTCGATGTCTTTTTTAAAATGTGATGCTCAGAACTAGACACAGTATTCCAGATGAAGTCTGATTAAAGAGGAGCAGAGGGGGATAATTTCTTCACATGATTTAGACTTTATGCTTCTCTATCATAGGTTTGCCCACTCTTGAGAGACCTCTGATGAATCTGGGATCAGAAGGTCACAACGCCTTATTATGTGCAGGTCTGCAGCTTGTGTTTAAATGTTTCTGCTTTCTTTTGGTGCTATAGGGGTAAACGACTCTTTCCTATGTGGCTGCTCTTTGAAACCTTATTCTCAGGTGCAGCTCTTTTGTGACCACTCCCCTTTGCTATACATAGTCAAGTGTCTTACTAGCGGTGTCGTGACAATTGCAGCAGTGGTGTTTAGCTGCATTGGAGGAGCTTGGAAAGTGTTGTAGTGTCTATTTTCCCCCGTCTATCTCCCTTCCCTTGTATTGTGTTATTATAGTGGTAATGCTAGTACTATTGCCTACTCTCTCACTATCCAGAGTGAGATCAAGGCAAGCAAGGGCCTAGGCATGTGATCGGCGACAGGGGGAAGGTCCCATATAGTAATGTTAAAAATAATACCCTGGGGACATGGAAAGATAGAAAGAGACAAACGCGGCGTTAATCTGAGTGTAGGGAGGTTTTTAAATAATGGTGTTGAAATAGTAGGAACTCTCACCTGGTTCAGAAGTTAGAAAGCCTGGAATAATCCAAGAGGAGTTAATCCACTTTCCAACAGGGTTATGATGCAGTATGCAGGAATCGCACTGGATACTATAGAGGAGCCCTCCAGCAGGTCCACTTTAGTGAAAAAGTTCCAAAAGGCAATTACTAGTCTTGAGGCGCTCCTGCTACCAACGGTGGAACATATTGGATGATTTTTGGTCATATGACTAGACCAATATACAAATAAGTGAAAAAATATTTTATTTGTACATTAAAATATGGTTAATAGAACGCGTTTCGGCTCAGATGTTTTATCCTTCAGCCTTCTTCAGGTATAATTGAGAGAAAAAAGATGTATACATCTAACTTCATGAAGAGGTATGTTTATATGGAGACTAATCCCTCATTTCAAGGTGGAGACATCCTGAACAAATAACCACGCCCACCTGTCTCTAATCCCATTATATAGGACTCGCTTCTAATAAAAAAGTAAAAATGATACAACAATAAACACAAAAACAAAACTGTTAAACAACATCAGGATTATTGAATATTATGTAAAAAAAAATTGTTTTAAAAATTATTAAATAAAATTCAGCCTTCTTAAATTTTCTTCCTATCCCCTTACTTTTATGAAGCTATTATACATTTTCCACTACATCATTCAAACCTTTGGGATACAAAACTCTGGAAGCGATAAATCCAATAGGCTTCCTTACGGTTTAACGATTTACATTGGTTATTTATATTAGTGGATATTTGTTCTAAAGGTGTAACTTTTATACAAAAATTTTTATTGTGTTTTATCAATAAGTGATTCGACAAACAATGCTTAATAAAACCATTTTTACAGTTATGGGCATTCATTCGTGACTGCAGACTTTGAGTTGTGCGCCCCACATATTGAAGGCCACATTCACAAGTAATTACATATATAACATAACTACTGTTACATGTTAGATGGTCTTTGATATCAATAGTTTCACCAGTAGTGTTAGATGCAATGGTCTTTGCTCCATTATTAATAATATTGCAACAGCAACTTTTTTTACATGACACTTGTACACACCTTTATTGTTATTTTTGTGTAATGGAATTTTATTTGTTTTAACTTGGTTTTTTAGTTTACTGGGTGCTATAAGATTATTGATAGTTATTCCCCTTCTAAAGGTAACCTGAATTTTGTGGTAGTGTTTTATTTAAAAGCGGGTCACGTTTAAGAAGATACCAATATTTATTAAGAATGTTCCGTATTATTTTATTATTTCTGTTGTATGTCGTTAAAAAAATATATTTCTAAAGGTTTCTATTTTTTTTGCTATTATCTTTATTCACCTCTTCCCTCTCCAACTCCGATTTTTTAAAATTCACTAAACAAAACTCTTGAGATTTTTCCTTATTTTTTTTTCAAATGCATCCTCAACTATCTTTTGTGGATAATTTTTATCATTAAAACGGGCTTTTAGGATACTGGATTTATTTATATAAACTTCTTTGTCCCTACAGTTTTTCTAAGTCTTAAAAACTGGCTATAAGGAATGTTTTTTTTCCAGTTGGGGTGATGAGCACCAGGTGGAAGCAGAAGCACCGGGAGACAGCGGATGGGCGAGTCTGCCGGACGCGTCGCGGGACCTTTAAGTATAATGACTGTCTATTATTAACCATATTCTTTATTTTACAATCCCCCCTGCCCCATCACATAACTGTGAAGTCCACGTTCAGGGTTCGGACGCAAGTTCGCGTTATCTCAGAACCCAAACTAGAACTTTACAAAACGTTCGGGCGAGGCTGCCAAACACGAACATTGGGGGGTTCGCACATCACTACGTCCTGTTGTGGCACCCCAGTGGTCCGGTTGCCACAGTAACATTGCCCTCCTTACAGGGGGTGATGCTATGTCTGGAGGCAAGGGGGGGGGGTCTCCCATGCTAGGTACACTAGTACTCAACACTTCCTACTACAGACCAGAAGGGGGAGCTTGAGAACCCGGTTTGAGGGGAGCTTTCCTATGCATTCTGACGTGGAGGAGGAGTTTGTAACACACACACACACACACACACACACACACATGAAATTAAAACTAACAGAGTAGAACAAGTCAGGAGTGGAAAGAAGACGGTCGCTGAGAACAGAGCTACGACATAGTTCCCTCAGGACTGAGCGCAGAGAACAGGGCAACAGAGCCTTAAGCTGCATGGAAACTAAAGTTCCACCACCAGACTCCAAAGGGCAAGAGACTACAGGCCCACAGAGTGCCCAGAGCACAGCAGCATACTAGAGCCAGGAGTCATGATAGAAGAAGCGGCACCAGTAAAGGACTCGCACTGCCTGCCATACGGGTGAGAACCAGAACCAACATAAGGAAGAGGGTCTCAGCATAGCTTCAAGCCGCAGGGACCCACACATTACAGTGCAAGCAGGAAGACCTACAACCCACCTGGCTAGGTGGAATCGCTCAATTGCTTCCAGGCTAACCGGACCTCTGTTACCTGCTGGTCCAGTCTCCCGGGCCTGTATCATCAACTACCAAATAAAAGGTAAAGGAAACTACGGCCCTTGTGTTGTCCAGTTATCACCGGCTTCTTCAGTCCTGGACCGCAATGTTAAGTCCCTCCAACAATAACCTACTACTACCCACATCCGCCCTGGAGCCCAGCTCCGCCTGTGGAGAGCTATACCAACCAAACTGCGTCACCATCTACCCTGGAGGCCACCATCCAGCAGAGGCAGCACCTAACTTACCGCATACCACAGGTGGCGTCACGAACTACCATCCCCATCATCATCCCTACTTGAATTGACATTGCCGGGGTCACGGAGTCGGGCCTTGCCATCGCAGCATCCCAGAAATGGAACCGCGGACTGGAATTTATTAAAGATTCTGACTAGTGGTTCTGCAATTTCCTGTGCTATTTCTTTCAGTACCTTAGGATGTAAATTTAAATTAATTTAAGTTACCTAAGTGTTAGCTAACTGATCAGTTGACATGTGCAGCTAACAGCGGCAGTCAGATCAGAGTTCTGCCCATCTCTGTTAACTAGTTGAATTACGCTGTCAACTTCTGACAGTGGGAATGAACACGCGCCGTCAGAAAGTGCCCCATTCCTCACTCCTATCTACAACCCCATGATGGGATCACAGGGTGCAGATGGGTTGTCATGACAGCCAGGGGTCAGCGGATGACCTCTGTCACTGTCATGACATAGTTCCTGTGAATGCCGGCTGAGCAGCGTCATTCACAGGAAGACAGCATTTGTGCTGTACAGAGCAGAGCTGAATCACTGCTTTGTACAGCATAAGTAATCAGAGTATATCAACTTCAAGCATCCATAGGAGTAGAAAGTCCACGGCACATCCAGTACGTTTCCCAAAAGTGCTTTATTTTAATTCCATGTGTGCATTAAAAGAGCAGGCAGAGAACCGGGTGAAGGTCTCTATAGGACGACAGCCGTTTCGTACATCCTGGTACTTTGACGGGTCCATGGAATTAAAATAAAGCACTTTTGGGAAACTTACTGGATGTGCCGTGGACTTTCTACTCCTATGGATGATTGTACATGTCATCTGCCTTCTTTCCATGTGCATTGGAGACCCACATAACGGAAGGAACCGACCAGCTCACTCCTGCCTGGCACCGCAGGGAGCTCAGCAAGGTAGTGTAGAACCGCATTCTTGTTTGTTGGACTGTATATCAGCTTCAAGTTGCTTAATTGGGGAGATTCAGCAACAACCCTAATGTAAATTAATCGAACCCTCCGTCACACATGTGTATGTGAATAAACTACCCAGCTTAAAGTAAGTCACATAAATATCTAATGATCAAATACTGTATCATCAACTATATATAGATTCAAATATAAATACATTAATACTCACAAGTGTGAGAAATTAGAATGAAAAACAATATTTCTAATTTCTCATACTTGTGAGTATTAATTTAATTATATTTGAATCTACATATATGTTCCATTTTTATTGTGTTTATTTTTTTATTGTTAAATTAACGATATACTCATTTTTGTCTGTATATTTTTCGCTTGCATATTTTTCTCCTTTGGTGTTGGTATGATATTTCTATATGCTTTGAGCCCCCACTAATGGGTTGTCATAATGGGGTTATATTTATTAAGTTTTGTCATGTTGTTTACTTATAATGAAGGTTTTATCACTAGGACCTTATCACTGCTTGGACTACAGCAGCTACAGCAACGTGTGAGACCCACTATTCTGCCCCCTTCTTTCATGAGCAACTTATTGTGTATAGACTATGTACACAGAGATTATTATTCTGACCTCTGCTACATGCTACATCTAAGAATTCTGATTGCATCACAACTGCTGCTATGTGAGCCATTTTTGAGCCATTAGTGTAGGGACTCGCAAGTATGAGGACCCTTGAAGTGGGTTGAAAGCTTACTTATTTTGGCCAAAATATGTACCAATATCTTACATATTTTGTGCATAATTTCTTCATATTTTTATTGCACATTTTTATGCAGCGTGCAGCAAGGCCCTTTAGTGTTGGTTGGTTGAATTGGGGTGTCTGTACTTGTGGGGTACATTCATATTGTGCTGGGCAGCCCACCTGATCTAATAGTATGGGTGTCATCACTCAGGTGTCATAGGTTGTAAGCTAGACACTGTGCATCACATGTAACTGTGTGACTGGCGCCCTATGCAGATGTGTGCATTTGTATCACTAGGCATCTACCCCCTCCATGAATTGGTAGGTCTGTGAGTAGCTGTTTCATCAGTGTGTTGTATCTCTGCTCCCCTCACCGATATCATGGGGCTCTACTACATTCTGCTAGTATATTGGTAATCTTATCCGGTGTTCTGTAAGGTTATATCTTTTTCTGTGAGATTTATTTGTATCTTGAAATGAGATGAACAAAACACAGACTTTACAAAAACCCCAGAGTTTGTGTTCGGCGTTCTGGCGCTTTACGTATGTAAACTACTCACTTGAGCATCTCTGTGCTCGGGTACGCTCAATCTTCAGCCCAGTGTGAGATGCTTGCAGTGTTTGATCAGCTCACAGTAGGGGTAACAACAACATGATCAAATGTAGTGTGCACCAAACAAAAAAATGGAAAAAGCCTGCCGACCCTCCCCCGGAATTGTTCTCTTTATGTCTGGTTGCATGTGGGTGGAGCCTGGAACTGCCCAATTATTGACTTCCATTGGGATTCAGGTCCAGTTCAAGTCCCAAACCGAACTTTATCCAAATTCCAGCTGATCCTGCAAAACCAAACTTCAATGGGTTCACTCATCTCTATTTGTATCACAGTTGTTGCACTTAATAAACTAAGTGATACATCATTGGAATCAGGGTCGTTTTTCCTACATTATGTTGCTTTCAGATTAGGTAGCAAAACTCTTGTGACAAATAAGTTTAATGGCCACAGTGTGAATGATCACCTACACATTGCACTAATACCATCAGGTGTACCAGCCCATATTTTATGTTTTACATTAGTTTTTTGTACTATATACATTTAGGGAAGTTGAAACCCCTTTTTGGGGCTGTGCAACTTCTCTATATAGCTTTCCACAGGCAGATGTAAAAAGTCAGACCTTGATCCTGCATTGCCACCATTTATTGAGGCCTGGTGGCATTTAGATACTAGAGATAGGAGTACACCTTGTCGTGGTGGGATGGCCGTTATAGTTTTTTTTTTTAATAAAAATGGTGTCAACTAAATACCCTATGTTATTTACATGTAATGTTAGGCCCTGTGCACACACTGTGGTTTTTTTTTACATGTTTTGGATGCGGTTTTTTCTTTTTCAAAAACCATGAAGCCATCAAAGTCTATGATATTTCTGCAGTGCTGCGCCAACGCTGTATTTTTTTTCCTTGCAGATTTGGGGCAGATTTTGATGAAGAAAAAATCTGCAGCATGTCAATTATTAGACTGGAAATAAATAAAGTTTTTTCAACCAATGTCTTAAATGTTGTGATGAAAAAAACGCTTCAAATCCGTAGTTGTGTTCCCACAGTGAGATTTTGGTGCAGTTTTCTGCATTTTTGCAGCGTTTTTTAACACAAAAAATGAATGGCTAAAGCAGTATGTGATGTCATCAGGATCAGGACAATGCTAAATTAAACAGAAGAATGGTTCAAACAGGAAATGAGATCAAGAAAGGTTTTTTTTTTCTTTTTTATTAACCTAAGTTTATTGACAGTCTTTTCCTTGTTGCGTGCAAAAACGCAAACCAAAAAATTCTGCAAAAACACATAAAAAACGCACCAAAACAGCATGTGTTTTTTGGTGCAGTTTTCTGCCACAAGGTGCAGATTTGGTGCAGACATTTTCAGCACCAAATCTGCAGCGTGCGCACATAGCCTTACTATTTTGTTATTTATTTATTTACGGCAAGTTATTTGCTCACATTTTTATCCGCTCTATTATCAGTCTAAAAAAGAGCTAAATAAATTCTCAAATCAATGAATATAACGCATTGCAATATAAAAACGATTGCAGTTCATCTGCTCAGTCTTTTAAGCTACTTTTAATTGCTTCAGGTTTCAGCAGAAACTAAGTACTTAAAACAAGTGTCTATACCATTCTTCTGCTTGGAATCCACTTACCAAATAATACAAAAGAAATAAAAAAATATATTTTGGCGGTAAAGTCTCAACAAAACAAAAACCAAAATGATGAAAATAAGACACTTCAGGAATAAAAACATTACAAAGCAATTCCTGAAGCGTCTTCTTTCTAGGCGGGCATGGGCGCTTCCGATAGTTATCAAGTACACACACTGCCATGCATAGCAAAGTCTATATAGTTCTAGTTTTTCCTGTAGTTTCTGTCTTCCTTTAATATCTCACTAGATACAAATGACTTGCTACCGAATTTAATGAGGTAGCAATAACTAGCTGCCCATGATAAATTAGCCACGGCTCACCTAATACTAACATTAAGCCTGATATATATCAGCGTTGTCAGCGTCTTTTCCTTTCTGTAAATATAACAATCCCCTTCATCCTCATCATTACTGGTGATTCATTATCACTATTACATAACAAGCAGCAATCAGCCTGGAACTGATGAAATAAATTAGTTCCCTAATGAATACATTTTGAAGACAAGTGCTGTGTTTGCTAGGCAACGTCTACAAGATGTTGGGTTGTTGCCATGTTCCTGTTTCGATCGTTGCAGTCTGCCACTATGCTGCAGAAGTAATGATGTTAAGCAAAGTGACCCACCCTCAGGATTCAAAGAGACCTTAAAGGGGTTGTCTGGGATTATTTAATTTTTTTTTATTATAGAACTGAGAATTAACAGGCAGTTAGTTGCTAATATCTGCAGGCACAGAGCAGCCATACACCACTCCTGATGGCAATTCAGCGGCTTCTGCTGATGTCATCCTGACAGGGCAACAGCTTCTCTTCTGCGCTGCTCTGTTGATGGGAAAAGACTGGGGACTCAACAGGCAGCCCAGAAGATGAAGAGCTGCTCTGATGATGGGGATCAGCTGAATCGCCAGCAGGAGCTGTCTAAGACCACTATAAACCGGCATAAAATAGAACAAGCAAGTAGATCACAACGTCCATCTGTGTGTCCGTCTTTTATGTCCGTGTGACATCCATGTGCAACTGTCATGCAACTACATTTAAACATGTACATGACCAAATACAGTTTCCTAGGTTTATAATATACTGTATATTTATCAGTAAAAATCAGATGCCACTCGGATGTTCCTTGTGGGATCCTCTTTTTTTTTTTGCCCACTTACAGACTCTTTTATAAGCCATATTGAACTGCTGCTCTAGCAGGAATCCTTACTCAAACACTATTTTCAAATACTTTCACTGTCTAAGTATGGGGTAGGATAGCAGAAAATATAACAAATGAACAGTGTTTGTAAATAATGTTTGAATACGGATTCTTGGTAGAGCAGCAGTTCAAAGCATCTTGTAAAAGAGTATGAATTAGGTGCATGAAACGGCACTTTCAGCAGGCTGTTTGAGAAAGAATCAAACTGCACTTGGATGTCATTCGAGTACAGTTCAATTTTTTCCACGCACCCATAGACTTAATAATAATACGTTTTATTTCTATAGCGCCAACATATAACACAGTGCTTTACAATTCAGAGGGGACATGTACAGACAATATAAGACAATGCAAATAACAAAATTCAGATACCAAGAGGAGTGAAGGTCCTGCTCGTAAGCTTACAGTCTATGAGAACATAAGGGAAGCACAACAGGTGAATGGGGTAGGGGGCAGGAGGGGAGAAAAGCTTGTCATATATGGTCCAGCCATCGATTTAATAGGGAATTCAAAACCAGCTGTGTGGACCGGTCGCCAGCCAGAATTTATACAGGTACAGAGTGTAAAAAAGTACATGGAGAGAAATGGAATCAGAAGATACAGGGGACAAGAATTGGAAGTAAATTTTATGAAGGGCAGAAAGGGACTAGATTAGATCAAGGCGGTGAGGTGATAGGTTAGTCTAAAGAAATGCGTTTTTAAGGCCCGCTTAAAGGTGTGGATTTTGGGAATTAAGCGGATAGTTCTTGGTAGTGTGTTCCAGTTCATAGGTGCAGCTCGTGAGAAATCTTGAAGACAGGAATGGGAGGTTCGAATTGTTCAGGATGTCAGTCTTAGGTCATTAGCAGAGCGGAGGGCAAGGGTGGGGTGATAGACAGAGATGAGGGAGGAGATGTAGGGTGGTGCAGAACCGTGGAGAGCTTTGTGAGTGAGAGTGATAAGTTTATGTTGGGTTCTATAGCGGATAGGCAACCAGTGTAATGACTGGCACAGAGCAGAGGCATCAGTGAAGTGGTTGGAGAGGATAATGATCCTGGCTGCGGCATTTAGAATGGATTGGAGGGGGGAGAGTTTAGTAACAGGAAGACCAATTAGTAAAGAATTACAATAATTCAGACGAGAATGAATAAGAGCGACAGTAAGAGTTTTTGCAGAGTCAGCGGTAAGAAAAGGTCGAATTCTAGAGATGTTTTTGAGGTGGAATTGACATGAGCGAGCAAGTGAACGAATGTGGGGAGTGAAGGAAAGATCGGAGTCAAATATAACCTCAAGACAGTGGGCATGCTGCTGGGGCGTAATGGTAGACATGAATGGGTGTGCACCATCTGATTTACACTACCGGTCACAACAGATTGGCAGTGCCCCATAGTATAACCTTGATAACAGGGCTATCTGATAAGATATCAAATGCCATTCATCTGAGTTATACCCTCATGTGAGCGCAGCCTTAGTTAAATAAAATCTTCATGGGAGTGCTGCTTTTATTAGATCTGAAGGTAGAGCACCATTGTTGTCTATGGTGCTTTAATGCTTTTTCTATTGAAAGGCCCCCAAAAGTGTGATCTTACAGCTGTATGTCGTTTTAGAGGCATAGGTTGCATTTTTTAACTTAGGCATAAAGGCATAGGTTAAATTTTGGACGTTATGTGTGGATCATTGGTGGTAGTAAGGGTGGAGGAATAATATTTATCATTTTGAGAGACATTTTAGGTTGAATATTTCTTTTAGCTTTATTGTCATAGCCATGCTTCAGAATACTGCTGATGTGGAGCCCACCTGCAGTAGTCGCCTCAGGGACATCACTCCACCTTCAGGGACGCCACAGGGTCTTCACTTTGGTATTTCTGGCCACAGGTATGTCGGTTTTGTATGAATATGAGTCATGACGCCACTCACGGTTTGCGGTCAGGGATATGGGTGACCGCCACTGCAGTTTTAACGAGCGTCTGGGGCTGATGGAGTCTGCAGTCGGATGGTGTGGCCTCCCGTGAGTGAGGCTGGCCACAGGGGCTCGGGTGTGAAGAACAACAGGTCCCAGAATAAGTCAGTCTCAGTCCAAAATGTCTTGCAATTGATCTTTACTCACTTTTAGATGTTTTGTGAGGTACCCGGGCGATGCTGAGATTAAACCAGGTGAAACCAGGTATCCTTTAGGCCGGTCTAAGGGTAACCATTAACTCGCCTTCCTAGCACTTCTTGTTTCGGATAACCCCTGACTTGAAGTACTGTGGGATTCATCCAGAGAAGTCACTACTGCCTTTTCTCCCCTTTTTGGCCCGTTTGCCGGCAGCGTGGACTACGTGAGATCGCTCCAGGCTCGATCCCTCTTATGGGCCCCCTCGTTGCTGCTGAGGCTCGGATTCTAGATGGTTGGTGAGGGACTTGTGGTTCCCCTCACCGGCAGGTTTAGCAGGTAGTTAAACTTGAGCCTGCTCTGGGAACCTGTATCCCGTGTGTGCCTAGACACCAGGAGTCCCGTACTCGACCGACTGACTCCCTCAGCATTTTTCTGACCGTTCTCCCCCGCTAACGGCTACTTCACGTGCAGGGTCTGACTAGAGTGTACACGCGACTGCATCTCCTAGCAACCACGCTCACTGCTACCAGACTGGCTCTCCTCCTACTTTCCTGACAGCCTCTGCAACCTTAGCTCCCAGCCTCTCCGCTCCACCCCTTGATGAGATGTGGAGGCAAGCCTCCTCTTGGGTCTGCCCAAGGGTCCCCTCTCAAGGTGTGGGAGACCTGGTTACTATGTGTCTGTGCATACACACCCTATTCAAGCCTTTAAGATTACCTGGAAGTACTGTCCCAGCATGGGACATAATAGACTGACAGATCACCAAATCATCTCTGTCTATCATGGGCGACCCCTACATGTTCTGTTCAAAAGAATCTCAATCTTGGCACAAGAAAAGAGTGTAAAAATTAAATTAATGAATATTTCTCCTGGAGTTTTATTTCATGAACCTTTTTTTGAATGATCCCTTAAATCCTTCTGTGAGAACATAGTTTGAAAAGCAACATTTCAAATGGTATTACCTAATCTGGCACGTGGAAATGACAGAACCACGGGGAATTGCCAAAACAAGCTATTCTCTGTATTAGACACAGGTGTAATAACATTTCCAAACAAGTTAAAGAATTTCTGAATATGCATGAACGCCTGAGAAGTTTTTCTTAGTGAATATTGAACAATAGGGTTATGTGGCTGTGATGCTCATAAATGTTGATTTGACCAGGTGAGGATAAGGGTTCATATTTTTCTTTATAAAGGTGTCAGGAGAACAAATTGCTAATAGTGTATGCCTCTTGGTCCATTAAAGTTCCATTTGGCTCTGACTGGTTACCAGAATCAAAGATAAACAACATTGAAAGTAAGATAAAAAAAATTATAAACTACAAGAAGATCACCAGATGGAAAACTTAATTGATACTTCTTTTGTACATTAGTTTCCCTTTTGAATGATACCATCAGCTCAAGCTTCTGCACACCACGTAGCCATTCTCCTCAACTGTATATATGTTTTATATGCATTGACATTAATGCTTTATGTATTACTTATCTGAACACTTTAAGATACTGTTTATCTGGGCACTTTGCAACACGATCTGTATTTTTTTTCCATCATCACCCACAATAATATTACTATATCTGACAAACATGTTACAGCACATTACAGGGAAGACTGAGCATGCTATAAATGAATAGATGTTTGCAGGAATTGATGTTGGTGTCTCTATTTGGACTTTTACAAGTCTACAACTTTTTATAGGCTTATACAATTTGAAGTTTTCTCATTGCACTTTTGTGGTGCCCCTGAGGCTTCCGTCGCCACAGAGACATTGCACCTCAGCCAGAGGTGTGCTGTCCCATTCAGGGTAAGGAAAGGAGTAAACGCCGGTCCACAGGCAAATTCACACTACACCCATTGTTAGGCATATTTTGGGACCAGGGATAGTGGCAGCTACCCCCCCATGCTGCATGCTGGGGGGGCCGTAACACCCATCCCTTCTCCCATAGGGTGGGGCCTAGCAACGGGGAAGGTGGGAGGAGCCAGCAGAGAGTAGAGCAGATTCAGGAAGGTCAAGTAGAGTCGGAAGTTGGAGTTGAAGAGAGGAGTTGGAAGGAGAGAGAGAGGTTGATACCTCAGAACAGCAACAGAAAGTGAAGCTTCCTGGTAGAGACCCTGGGGCCCAGCTAGGCCCAGGTGACACCACAGCAGTGAACTACAGAAAGGATTCCAGGGCCACTGAAAGGCTTTCAAGCTTGTGGCCTGTTCCACTAAGTCATTGGGCGGAGGGATCAGGCTGCATACAGGGACGGTCCCTAAAAACCAAGGAAAGGGAGACATTTCCAACATAAACACCGAAGGCCCAGGGTGGTTGCAAGCGCCCCGGGCCACATCCCACGATAGAACCCCTGGGAAGAGGGCGAAGTTCCATCCAGGCAAGCCTTCTTGTCCAGAACCTATAGTGGAGGCCAAGACAGGTTTATCCAGAAAAGTCAAGGCTTTGAAGACAGCCGAGGGAAGAGACACAACTAAAGGGTGCACCGGCATTTACTTCCAGAACTACCCGGGATCGGCGGATGTCCCAGCACACCAGTGGGCGACCAGTTTGCTGCAGCCATGAACCAGTGAGTAAAACCTTGAAACTGCACCCCCTGGTGTTGCCTCCTTATTTCGCCCTGCACTACACCATCCACACAAGCACCATAGACTTTAATAAGCACCAACGGTTGCCCCAGGGTACCGCTCCACCTGTGGGGAGCAGAACCATCCCAGCTGCTAATCCATCAGCCCCGGAGGTCCCATTCAGCAGCGGCGGCTCCATAGCCACAATCAAAAGGTGGCGTCACGAATATTCCACAAACTTTACTTATAATCATCACCCCCACTACTGCCATATTAGTTGACCCTGCCAGGGTCACGGAGCCGGGCCCCGCCACCACTGACTACCCCCGGACTAGTCCGGCCTGGCACCGGGTGTCCCAAAGCCCTGGAATGGGCTAGTCAATGTTGGCGTCACGAACAGGATTGAACCAGTCTACTTACCGGTAGAAGTGCGCATTGTGATCCCCGTCAGCAGCGTTCCGCTAAAAAATCTGAAGATCATCGATCGAGTCATCTTCCCGAGCAGTGAAGGCGCGAAAAGTGAAGCCCCGCCCCCAAAAAGGTGAAGTGCTGTCGAAATACCAAGGGGGGGCAGGTGAACCAGCTGCTGCTGATGTCCGCGGGAAGAGAAAAGGAGAATGTTAGCGTCCAGGGAGGCGAGCGGAGCGGCACCCGTCACCGGAGTGGCGGGGCCTGAAGGTAAATCAGCTAGCCAGCAGGCGGCTCCCGCTCCGGTCGCAGGAGCGGAGGTCCCAGGGATGCCAGCAAGCCCAGCGGCACCCACCGAAGGACCCGCCGGTGGTGACGACCCTGCGACGGTAACGGAACAGGCACCGGTAGGTCGCCTGGCTGCACCTGAGAGGCCAGAATCGGAGAGCATCGACCCCGATAGCAGCATCCCGGTGGCTACGTATATCCCGCAGGATGGCGGGAACGGATACCCGATGGCTTCGTTGCCCAGAGTGTGCCCCAACGGTGCCGAACCTTAAAGCTGCAAGTTAACCCCTGAAGTTCCAGTTTTAAAGTTTTGATTGTTTATTCCCCGAGGCCAGTGCACCCTTTAGTTGTGTCTCTTCCCTCGGCTGTCTTCAAAGTCTTGACTTTTCTGGATAAACCTGTCTTGGCCTCCACTATAGGTTCTGGACAAGAAGGTTTGCCTGGATGGAACTACGCCCTCTTCCCAGGGGTTCTATGGTGGGATGTGGCCCGGGGCGCTTGCAACCACCCTGGGCCTTCGGTGTTTACATTGCAAATGTCTCTCTTTCCTTGGTTTCTAAGGACCGTCCCTGTATGAAGCCTGATCCCTCCACCCGATGACTTAGTGGAACAGGTCACAAGCTTGAAAGCCTTTCAGTGGCCCTGGAATAAAAAAAAGGGCTGGATGATTTCCTCAGTACACAAAACATTGTTGGTTATAAATGACTTAGTGACTAAATGTAGAACTGGTGGAGGAAGGTTGAACTAGATGGACCTAGGTCTTTTTTCAACCTAAGTAACTATGTAACTAACTATGTAACTATGGAATCCTTTCTGTAGTTCACTGCTGTGGTGTCACCTGGGCCTAGCTGGGCCCCAGGGTCTCCACCAGGAAGCTTTCTGTTGCTGTTCTGAGGTATCAACCTCTCTTTCTCCTTCCAACTCCTCTCTTCAACTCCAACTTCCGACTCTACTTGACCTTCCTGAATCTGCTCTACTCTCTGCGGCTACTGCCACCTTCCCCGTTGCTAGGCCCCACCCTATGGGAGAAGGGATGGGTCTTACGGCCCCCCCAGCATGCAGCATGGGGGGGTAGCTGCCACTATCCCTGGTCCCAAAATATGCCTAACAATGGGTGTAGTGTGAATTTGCCTGTGGACCGGCGTTTACTCCTTTTCTTACCCAGAATGGAACATCACACCTCTGGCTGAGGTGCAATGTCTCTGTGGCGACGGAAGCCTCAGGGGCGCCACACTTTCATGGGCGATAAGTGTAATGTAGTAGTAGCATGAGCCTCCTGACATTTACAAACAGAACTTCTGCTTTTGCTCTGCTTTTGGTACAGTGTTTAAGGGTACATGCTCATAATCAGGACCCGCTACGTCCTGGACGAGGCAGGTCATGATCTGCGGGGCCGCAAGTCTCTTCCGAAGTAGATCACAGGTGACCATGCCCATGATCACGGTTCAGGGCGCTGCAGTCTCCCACTTGTGTTCTCTCTACGGAGGACATTTGCGACTCCGCAGTGAAGAATTGACATGCTTTCATCTTGGAAAGCCGCACCTCAGGTCAGTTTTTGTTGCTTGCCGTACACGCACAGTGGGCATGGAATTTCTAGAAATCTGATCCACTGTGCTTGTACTGTACATCACAGCGTTTTGGACGCAGAGAAAACACGCTGCATTCAAAATGCTGCAAACACTGATTGTGGGCACTCAGCCTTAGGGGTACTTCTCACATAGCGAGATTGCTAGCGAGATCGCTGCTGAGTCACAGGATTTGTGATGTACCAGTGACCTCATCAGCGATCTCGCTGTGTGTGACACTAAGCAGCGACCTGGCCCCTGCTGTGAAATCACTGATCGTTACACATTGTTCTGGTTCATTTTTTGGTCATCGGGCTCCCGCAGGGCAGCACACATCGGTGTGTTTGAATGCGGGAGACAAACAAGCACCGACTCTATATAAGAGGTGTACGCTGGTAACCAGGGTAAATATCGGGTAACTAAGCAAAGCGCTTTGCTTGGTTACTCGATATTTTTCCTGGTTACCAGCATACACCGCTTACAGGCTGCTAGCGCTGGCTCCATGCACACATAGCCAGGATAAATATCGGGTAACTAAACAAAGCGCTTTGCTTAGTAACCCGATGTGTACCCTAGCTACATATACAGGGAGCCAGTGCTGGCAGCCTATAAGTGGTGTACGCTGGTAACCAGGATAAATATCGGGTAACTAAGTAAAGCGATTTCCTTGGTTACCTGATATTTACCCTGGTTACCAAGCGCAGCATCGTTACACGAGTCGCTGGTGGCTGGTGGCTGGGGGCTGGTCGCTGGTGAGATCTGCCTGATTGACAGCTCATCAGTGACCATGTAGCGACGCACAAACGATCCCTGCCAGGTCAGATCGCTGGTGGGATCGTTGGTGCATTTATACGTGGTGTGATGGGACCCTTACAGACAGTCCTTTTCTTTATTATATAATGCCCCGTATAGATAACCCTAAATAATCTGTGCTATATCTCTAATTTATGCATCTCTGTGATACTATGAGACATGCATGCTTTATGTGACATGCATGCGTAAAGAATATTATGACATGGTCAGCTTCATAATTTACAATCCCACAGGACCTGTTTTGTGTGTGTTCTATAGTATGGCATTAATTACTACTGCATCCCTTTGAACTGTGTATTTATCCTGATGAATCCCCATACTAGATATTACACAGTGACTTATTGTTCACAAATGCTCTTCTCGCTCTCAGCCCTAAATATCAATAGTTTTCCAGAGCAAACAAATAAAACTTGCATTAGTGAGTGACAGTGACTCATTGCAAGTTTCTGTTTGCGTTGGTTGCCTCTCATAACCTGAGTAATCTATCTGCAATCAAACAGAGCTGCAAAGAACACACATTATTTGCTCAAAAACATCTAGTGCATGAGGCCCTTCTTGTTACTGACTAGTATCATTCCTGTAATAATGCATCAGGAGATTAGTCGCTTACCACGCTTACCACACACTTTAGAGAAAAAGAAACAGCCATTACCACCACAAGGTCAGATTACCAATGCACTAGCAGTATGCAGCAAACCTCCATGATAAAGGTGGAGGCAACACAGGCGCAAAATACTGATGAAATAACCATTCACAACTAGTGATGAGCGAATATATTCAGCACTATTCATTACTCTCACGAGTATTAAGGGCATGTGCCCATGATCAGGACTCACTGCGTTTTGGATGTAGTGGGTCCTGACCTGCGGGGCTTCGCGTCTCCTCCGTAGGAGAACGCAGGAGAGTGTAGCTGCTTGTACCCACGATCAGGGTTCAGTGTGCTGCGATCTCTCGCTTGTGTTCTCCCTATGGAGGACGCATGTGATTCCGCAGCAAACAATTGACATACTGCGATCTGGAAAAATGCGCAGCAGGTTAATGTTTGCTGTGGACAAAACAAGCATAGTGGGCACGTGATTTCAAGAAATCCCATCCACTATGTTTGTACTGTACAACGCTGCGTTTTGGATGCAGCTGACGCTTACTGCGTCCAAAAGGCAGCAAACACTGATCGTGGGCACGTACCCTAAGGTATTCAAGATAATCGTTTTTCGGCCAGTATTTTGGTATTCACCTCGTGAGTTTTAAGTCACTTCCCCACGTTTGGTGCCTGATTTTCAGCAACTAAACAAGCAAGACCTTTAATGACTGCCAATGCTGATACAGCCCAATCAAAGTGCTCTAATAAATCAAAAGGGCATTCTTGGGAGGTTAACAAAAACATGTGGTTAACATGGGGAGAGGAACTGGGTAAATTGCCACGCTATTCACCATTCAAACGAGCGGATTTAATTGAATCCATGTATTTATTGAATATTGCCAATACAGGTCAACGCATTTCGGAGGCCTCAGCCGCCTTCCTCAGGACATACAGCGATGACAAAGATTATAAAATAACAGAGCGATAAGCCGGTATATATACCCCTATGTGTAAATGTCATCAGACCACCCAAATTTACTTCACCTTCCTAGATGTGATGTACCACCAGCAACACGGGACTGCATTGGGATCAAAAGTCACACATACATATGCTAATCTTTTTATGGGGTTTTTATAATTAATACATATTTATAATTCCCATCTGGTTGATTCTATTATTCTCTATAAAAGATATATTGATGACTTATTACTTATATGGGATAATAAGGGTAATAACATTAATGTCTTCCTTGATAGTATGAAAAACAATGAATGGGGTCTTGTTTTCTCACCTGTTGTTCACTGGGATCAGATTGATTTTCTTGATTTTACCTTGACACATTCTGATGGTCGTATGACTACAAAGACTTTTGTTAAAAAAGTGGACAGTAACGGGTACATCCATTTTTCTAGTGCATATTAGGATAAGTGGCTGATTAACATCCCCACAAATCAATATAGGAGAATTCATAAAAATTGTACCAAAGATATAGACTTTGAAGACCAGGTTAATATTTTAAAAAGAGATTTTTGGATAAAGAATACCATCTGTCCCTCTTGAAAAGAGCATATGAAAAGACAAAAAACCCTAAACAAGATGATTTAGTTAAATCTAAATCAGGGATTTCTTCTTCTAGCAATACTCATGACTTTGCATCTAATTTTGTGACTGTTCTTTTGTTTTGTTAACCTCTATATTAAAAAGACTCTATCAAAATATTGGAACATTTTACAAAATGATCCCATTCTGAAACAGGTCCTTTTTCACCACCCGAGTATCACGTTTTGTAGAGTCCCTACATTAGAAATATTTTAGCCCCAAGCAGATTGGGAGGACCAGAGGAAAAGACAAAATCTTTTCTGGGTGCTGGCTTCTTTAAGTGTTACACTAATAATTGCCTTTGTTGCATATCGATACAGCATAATAGACTCAGCTTCACCTCCCTGTCTTGAAACTTTTTGAAATTAAAAATCGGCTTACCTTTCAGTCCGACTTTGTGGTCTACCTGATAGACTGTGACTGCGGTAAGCAATATGTTGGCAGAACAATACAGGCTCTACACAATAGACTTAACTCGCATACACAATATAAAAATCGGGTTTTTACAGCATGGTTTGTCCAGATATTGCGCTATTTTACATAATAAACATATCTCCCTAAAAATTACCCCCATTGATCAAATCCCTCCAAATATTCCCAATAGGTTGGAGGCGCTCAGTAAAAAAAACCGTACTGGATCTATAAATTGAACACTTTGAAACCAATGGGATTAAATGATAACTGATTTATTTTATTGATATTTGTGCTTTTATTGGTGTAATTTATTTAATTTTATATAATATTCTGGTTCATTATTCGTATTTCTATACATATTATTTATTAAAAATATATATATATATATATTTTTTTAAAAAAAAATAAGCTTTTTCCAGTTCTTCTCCACTTCTCCCCTATATGTATAATATATTTCTATTGTCTCCCCTATATTTATAATATGTTCCATTATCCTATTTTATTAACATCACTCTCTCACTTGCTGGATTACCTATTAACGGTATCTTTGCTTTTCCGATTGGGCTTCAGAGACTTACAACTACTTTCTTCCATGAGTTTGAACCTTTGTTACCTTTCTAGACATGCGCACTGTGTTATTTATCCACGCCTCTGAACTTTTTTCACCTTTCTGACACTTGCTCACTGTTACCTCCCGGTTGACATGCGCACTGTGGCCGGTTCTAATGCTATCTGTATGATGGTTACATCTTGGTGATGCATGCACAGTGGTTTTATGTACGTCCTTTACTTATAGCACCTAATTCTTGTGCTTATATATTGCCACATGACTTTTTTGCCTTCTTCTACATCATACTTTTATAGTATACCAAATTCCGCTTTTTTTTTTTTTTTTAACACCATATGTTTATAGTATATTAAATCCCGTACTCACCCTGTTTTAACACTATCTGCACATTACTGTTTTCTATGACTCTAACCTCGGAACATGGCTTAGGGGTATTTGCCATGCGCTTATATCAAAATTCTTATCTGCACTGAGAATAGTTCTAATCCCGCACTTACTTTTAACCCAAGTATGGTCAATTTGGTCATACTTTTTGGAACAGTATAATGGTTGGTTGGTTTTGATGGCTGAGTGAGTTGAGAGTTTGGAGTTGGAGTTCACAGATGTAACGTTCCATGGTTTCAGCGCCTATTATTGGGGAAGATGGTTTTCAGGTTCATGGCTGGAGGAATAGAAAGTGAGGGGCTAGGTTCATAATATGGCATTACTGGAGTTATATTACCTATTGTGGTGACAATTGAAGTTTTGGGCGAGCTGTTTAATTAGAAGAGGTTTAAAGGAGAATGGTTTGAATGAGTACAAGTAGCAGTTATTCAGGGCAGCCTTATCTCTTGCCTTTTTTGGTGCCTCCAAGAATAGTGAGTTAATCAACCATACAGTACTATCCCAGGATTGTTTGATGCACAGGTATCTGTCTTGTTTGGAAGACCAAGTGGCATGTACCTTGCACTGTTCAAAAAGGGGTCAGTTCGGAAAATATTCAGAATATATGGTTTTCCATAATGTGTCCAGTTCAATGTATAAGATTGTACATGGATTGTAGGCCTAAGGTGGTAAATTGTTCCTTTCTGATTCATGGGGATGGAAAGGTCCTCTCTAAATTTCAGTTTGTTGCAGTTTTTTGTAAAGTACTGGTAAGACTGGGGCTGAACTGTAAGGAGTTTGTATCTAACGCCTTTATAATTAGGGCTGCTACTGAAACAGTGAGACAGGGTTTGACTGAAAGTGTGATTAAGCAATTGGCAATTGGGAGTTGAGTAGATATAGATCTTATGTGTGTCTGCATATGTGAGAAGATACATTTTTAGGGGGTTTGTTTAGATATTTATGTTCAAATTGTCACCCCTCCTGCAGATCCAGATATGTGCTTAATTGGGATTGTGGGAAACTCATTTATGTACTGGATAGCTATTAGAGCGGTCTCACAATCACAGGGGAGATGACTGGGACTTGAAAGGAATGAGATAAGAGTATGTGGGATTGGGATTCGGGGTTCTTATGAGAAATCCTCCCCCAGTTGCATTATCATTCTTGATTGGATCTGGCTCCGTATGTGCTGGCGTTACAGGTTGGATGTAACGATTTTGGAATCAGGTTGTTCAGAGTCTTTATAAGGGATATTAAATTCGAGTTGCTTCACATTTGGTCTTTATTTCTACGTGCGTTTGGACCACTGGTGTTTGAACCTAAAAGAAAATGTTGGTAAGGTGGTTTAGGTTTGGCGGGACTCTCTGGCGTACAGGTTCGCACCTGCTCTTCTCGGATATGAGGAAGTCAGGGATGGCCTTGAATAATACGGTTGGGGGTCACATTGGAGGTATGGTTACCCCTCATTGTTATGTGTGGTTTTGTTCCCACTGGGACAGTTCACAGGGCACAGGAAATTGCTGTTCCGGCAGTACCATAACAGTTCGTCAGCCATGAGTTGGAGTGGTGCTCCTGGGGTTTGTGGTGTTTAATACTTTAAAGTGCTGGTGGGCCATCCAGGATCTCTTCAGGAAAATGAATAGTGTTTTATTTTGTTAATTTACATGCTGTATTTAACAAAGGCTGCTGTGGACAAATACAGTGCCTTGCGAAAGTATTCGGCCCCCTTGAATTTTTCAACCTTTTCCCACATTTTAGGCATCAAACATAAAGATAAAAATGTTACTGTTATGGTAAAGAATAAACAACAAGTGGGACACAATTCTGAAGTTGAACGTAATGTATTGCTTATTTTAAACTTTTTTAAAATATAAATAACTGAAAAGTGAGGCGTGCAATATTATTTGTCCCCTTTACTTTCAGTGCAGCAAACTCACTCCAGAAGTTCATTGAGGATCTCTGAATGATCTAATGTTGTCCTAAATGACTGATGATGATAAATATAAGCCACCTGTGTGTAATCAAGTCTCCGTATAAATTCACCTGCTCTGTGATAGTCTCAGTGTTCTGTTTAAAGCGCAGATAGCATCATGAAGACCAAAGAACACAACACGCAGGTCTGTGATACTGTTGTGGAAACGTTTAAAGCAGGATTTGGTTACAAAAAGATTTCCAAAACTTTAAACATCCAAAGGAGCACTGTGCAAGCGATCATATTGAAATGGAAAGAGTATCATAACACTGCAAATATACCAAGACCCGGCCGTTCATCCAAACTTTCATCTCAAACAAGGAGAAGACTGATCAGAGATACAGCCAAGAGGCCCATGATCACTCTGGATGAACTGCAGAGATCTACAGCTGAGGTGTGAGAGTTTATCCATAGGACAACAATCAGTCTAAAGGCCCCGTCACACACAGAGATAAATCTTTGGCAGATCTGTGGTTGCAGTGAAATTGTGGACAATCAGTGCCAGGTTTGTGGCTGTGTACAAATGGAACAATATGTCCATGATTTCACTGCAACCACAGATCTGCCAAAGATTTATCTCTGTGTGTGACGGGGCCTTAAGGCCGCTTTACACGCTGCAATAACGTTACCGATATCGCTAGCGTGCATACCCGCCCCCATCGGTTGTGCGACACGGGCAAATTGCTGCCCGTGGCGCACAACATCGCTCGGCCCTGTCACACTACTTACCTGCCTAGCGACGTCGCTGTGACCGGTGAACCGCCTCCTTTCTAAGGGGGTATTTCGTTCAGCGTCACAGCGTCGTCACTAAGAGGCTGTCCAATGGAAGCGGAGGGCCGAAGATGAGCGGGATGTAACATCCCGCCCACCTCCTTCCTTCCGCATTGCCGGCGGCCGCAGGTAAGGTGAGGTTCCTTATTCCTGCGGTGTCACACATAGCGATGTGTGCTGCCACAAGAATGATGAACTACATCGTACATGCAGCAGCAACAATAATTGGGAATAGGGGGGCATGTCACCGATTAGCGATTTTGCACGTTTTTGTGACAATGCAAAATCGCTTATAGGTGTCACACGCAACGACATCGCTAACGTGGCCTGATGTGCGTCACAAATTCCGTGACCCCAATGAGATCGCTTGAGCGATGTCGTAGCGTGTAAAACGGCCTTTATACTGCACAAATCTGGCCTTTATGGAAGAGTGGCAAGGAGAAATGCCAGGGGACACAGGTCACACACCACCACACCCCACATTCCAGGTAGGAACATCAAAGCTAACCAAAAATCCTTGTTGCCTTCCTCCAGAGGCTGATGATTCACACCAGGGGGTAGGCCAGGCGGTTGGCTCCGCCCACCGAGGAGATCACAGCTCTGGAGGCGGGAAGAACCAGGCAGTCTAGTGGAGTCTAGTCAGGGAGGAGGAAGTGGAAGGAGTGGAGGAGTAGCCCAGACAGGGCTAAAGTAAACAGCTAAGTGAAAGTGAAGGAAGAAGAGTAGTAAAGGAGGAAAGCAAGTGAGGTGACAAGAAAGAAGGAAAGCCTGAAGGGTCCAGCTTTGTGTAGGACCAGGTCAGCAAGGTCAGCAACGGCGGTGACTGTCTGGAGGGGGACCGTTTGGAAGTTCCTGGAAGGACCCCGTTGGCTGTGTGCCCGGCGGTCTGGAGCAGTGTTCCGAAGGACAGTCAGCACCAGGGCAGGGGCCTCTCGGACCCCGGCAAGGCTTGGAGTCGCCACAATTTGCCGAATCCGTCAGTGAAGGGGACGTAGATCCCCCAACAACCAAGTCCCGATTGAAGGCAACAGCCCAGCCAGTATAGAAGAGACACCGCCACCGCCAAGGCACTCGTTTCTTAGGGCCAGCGCCTGCGGGCAAAGAGTAGAGCTCCCCCGGTCCAGCTTGAAGCCGGGGAGCGGGTTACCGGTGGGGACCCATCGCAACCAACAAGTACACCAAGGTGCAAGGAAAAGGGACATCACCGTCACCTACTGGGAGAGCAAGTGCAGCCGTCCGTGGGACCGTCTTACCAGCCGTTTGGTTTACCGTACAAACTGTGTCACGTCTCAGGCTGAGTGAGTACCACAGTGCCGCAAGGCACAGCGCTGTCCCCCGCGTCCCTGCGCCCACCAGGCCCTGCACCTCCCTCACCATCACCAGCCCCCGAGATCACCAACCCCTACCCACGGAGGGGCAACACAACACCTGGCTGCTCCGCATCACCATCCCCGGGAGCCCCGTATAGAGCAGCGGTGGTGAAATCACCACAACCGTGGGTGGCGTCACGGACAATAATCATCCCCACACCCAACAAACCCCCTTTCACTCACGGGCGAGGAGTGCCGCTCGAGATACCCCCGGGATCCGGCCCACCGCTCGAGCCACCACTGAGCAGCAGCCGCCGGACCCGAGCAGAAGGGGTGAGCGTAGTGTGCTGACACCCTCCTCCCCGCCCGCGACAGAAAGCTATTTCTCAAAGATATCCATAAAAAGTGTTGTTTAAAGTTTGCCAAAAGCCACCTGAGAGACACACCAAACTTGTGGAAGAAGAGGCTATGGTCAGATGAAACCAAAATCAAGCTATTTGGGCACAATGCCAAACGATATGTTTGGCATAAAAGCAACACAGTTCATCACCCTGAACACACCATCCCCACTGTCAAACATGGTGGTGGCAGCATCATGGCTTGGGCCTGCTTTTCTTCAGCAGGGACAGGGAAGATGGTTAAAATTGATGGAAAGATGGATGGAGCCAAATACAGGACCATTCTTGAAGAAAACCTATTGGGAGTCTGCAAAAGACCTGAGACTGGGATGAAGATTTGTCTTCCAACAAGACAATGATCCAAAACATAAAGCAAAATCTACAATTGAAATGTTCACAAATAAACGTATCCAGGTGTTAGAATGGCCAAGTCAAAGTCCAGACCTGAATCCAATCGAGAATCTGTGGAAAGAGCTGAAAACTGCTGTTCACAAATGCTCTCCATCCAACCTCACTCAGCTTGAGCTATTTGGAAAGGAAGAATGGGCAAGAATTTCAGTCTCTCGATGTTCACAATTGCTAGAGACATACCCCAAGCGACTTGCAGCTGTATTCGCAGCAAAAGGTGGCGCTAAAAAGTATTAACTTAAAAGGGATGAATAATATTGCACGCTCCACTTTTCAGTTATTTATTTTTTAAAAAAGTTTAAAATAAGCAATACATTTCATTCAACTTCACAATTGTGTCCCACTTGTTGTTGATTCTTCACCACAACATTAACATTTTTATCTTTACGTTTGAAGCCTGAAATGTTGGAAAAGGTTGAAAAATTCAAGGGGACCGAATACTTTTGCAAAGCACTGTATATTACATCATTGCTCAGCGTTAAGTCTTTATTTATTGATGCCACGTTTCAATACCCTGGTCATGTGACTCATTAAAATTACACTTTCTTGCAATTTCAAGGGTGCAGAATTTTTTTCATTATTTGATTAATGCAGTAGTATTTTATCTGGGCACCACATTTTCATTTAGAGCGACATATATTTTAACCCCTAATACCTCTTTAACAAGATAATCTTCAAGACATTATCTTATTATAGAAATAATTAAAAAAGCTTTATATTTAGGCTTCACATTTTGGGAATTTTTTTTTTAGAAAAAATTGTTGCAGAAGGCTGCAAGCTATAAAGTAGCTGGATGACATGATAGAAAAGAAAGGAACAGCCCACACACTGAAATGCCCCAAAAATTTAACTACTGAAAAATATTTAAAAAAAAAAAATCTCTGAATTTTTTTTGCATTAAAAAATGGCTATTTCGCTACCTGCCCAATGACACGTCATGGCAACCTCATTATACTGGGACCTCCACTATCCTACTACCTCTGTCTGGGTTTTAGAAAAACCTACATGTATGGGTGATAAGTGACCTACTATTAGAAGATAAAAACACCTGTGGCCAATGGGTAAGGTGGAGTTGGGATGCACAGCAAGTCAAATGGACAACACTCTATATTAAATACAAAGATACAAAAAAAGACTGATATCACTTACTATAGTGTGAATAGGTGCGTATCTAACCATGATATATTAACAGAAAAGAAAGAAACAGCCGAAATGAAATGCCAAATGCCAAAGTGCACCCCAACCCCATCTTGCCCATTGGCCACAGGTGTTTTTATCCTCTAATAGTGGGCTACTCATCGCCCATACATGTATGTTATTAAAATCCAGACAGAGGCAGTAGGATAGAGTAGGACACAGTACAATGAGGTTGCCAGGACGTCACTGCTGGGCAGATATGGAAATTGCCATTTTTATATGCAAAACACCTCCTCAAAAAATGTTAGAACATTTTTTTTTAGATCTTTTTCAGTAGTTAAAACTTTCAGCATTGCAGTTTGCGGCTGTTCTTTTCTATTCTGTCAATATATCATGATCAGATATGCACCTATTCACCCTATTGAGACTGCTGTCAGTCATTTTTTGTATGTTTGTATGACATTATAGCTTGTTTAACACTAGAACTACTGGACTCGTGACACCTATATTTAAATACATGGTGCAAAGTAGTCAAAATGACTACCTCAGTAGTTCTAGTGTTAAATGTAAACATTATAAGGTCAAATTAAAAACAAAATTCTTACAAAAAATATTTTACTGTTAAAGTAAAAGAGTATTTTATGCAAATACATTGTTTTCCCTAATTGATTTGATAAGAGATCATTATAATCTTATGGCAGGTGTATATGTAGTTCTCCTAACTTACTATGTGTAAGCAACGAGACACAGAAAAATATCTTGAGAGCCAAGATATTAATGTAAAAGAATTTTGGCACTAGATTCCGTATTTTTTCAAATACCAGTCCTTAAAGAGTTGCCAAGTTGTCTAGCCGCCTAAATATTACATTCAATATTTAGATAAATGTCAGGAAAGGCTCAAATAGCTATTTGCAGTTTAGTATTTCTTAAAAATGGGCTCTACCGATAAAATATACTGTTTCCGCAATTTTTAGGAAAAGAAATAAAAGTTCACAAATCAGTCACTATTTTTTGTGTAATGTTGCCAGTCTTAGTTTTACTGAATTAACCCATATTTTAACTGTACATATACAATACCAACATACAGTATGTGTGGCGCCCCTGCGGCTTCAAGCGCCACATGGTACTGCACCTCATCTGGGGTGCAGTCTTCATCTCGGATACGGAGGAGGTCATCACCGGTAAACCACCACAGCATGTCCAACGCACAACTCAGGAGCTCTGTCACTGGTACTGGGCCAGGGTAGGAGCCAGGGGTGGCCATCATAAGGCATGGGACCTCATGCCCACTAGTTCAGCAACCCGGGAGGCGGGGCACCTGCAGGGGGGGTGAGGAGCCAACCCGCACAGCATGCAGTTAGCGCCAGGCGCAGCAAGTGCCAGGTCAGAATCAGAAACAGACGTGACAAGGACAGAAAGGGGCCCGTGGTCAGAAGCTGGAGGCTCGACCTGGGTTCTTAGGAAGAAGGGTGATCACAGGGTGCACAGGGAGTGCATCAGCCACCCGTGACCCGTTCCATAGCTCAGGAGTTGGGGTGGAGGGAAGACTACTGGAAAGGAAACACAGAGGGAAACACCACCGGCCTCGACCGCCGAACTATCCGGGATCAGCTGAAGCCCAACACAGCGGAACGCAGCACTCCAAAGGCGGTGTGATTTCAGTGAATTTGAACTGCACCCTCTGTGTCGTCCCATCATTGCTGGCGCTCCAAGAATCGCGCCCATGCGCCATAGGTGACTACTACTCCCAACATCCTCCCTGGGGCCTAGCTCTGCCTGTGGAGAGCTGTACCATCTGAGCTGCGTTATCATCCGCCCCAGAGAAGACCTCCCGTAGCGGCGGCTAATACTGGCCACATACCACAGGTGGCGTCACAAATAACTATTCCCATCATCCCCATCCCTATCTTTATTGACACCGCTGGGGTCACGGAACTGGGCCTAGCCGCTGTGACAATCCGAATCTACACGCACCCTGTGATGAGTAACCCACTCAGACCCCATGGGCGCGGCATATGGACTACGCAGGAAGCCCACTCTCCCAGAATGACCACCACAGCCAAACATGGGAGGAGGCTTCACTCTCACTTTTGTCACCTCTTTCTGACAATGTCTCTAGAGTCATGCAGCATTGCACAAGTGATGACGCCAGTACAATTGTTGTAGTTATAATACCTATATAACTTAGTCTTAAAACACATGCAATTTCTATAACACCAGTTGAATGGTTATATAATGTAACATAGGATAGAGCTAAAGAGTTCTTCCAGAAGTTTAAGCACTTTATTTTTTATACTGTCTTATTATACTGTATCAGTTTTCACAATTAGTGGTATTAAAATGATCTTTGTGCCCTGCTTTATGTTCAGATGGATTGTATTACTTACACTAAATCTGGAAATTGTTATTTTTGCAATTTCAGATAAATTCTAATAAGTACCAGGTTGGTGAACTCAATGAATTCACTCTGTACCACGTATAGTTTTAAACATTGGTGTTGGCCATCCAGGGTCACTTTACTTTGGTCACCCTCATTCATGCGTGAGATTTGTATAAATCCCACTCCTATTATGGCCTACATCACCACAAATTTGACAGCACTGTTTCTAAAAAAATCTGGATTATCATAGAAATTTCAGGATTATTTGTATATATGGAAGTGTACACAGAGCAAGACCCCTTAAAAGATGATGATAGTACGACGCATCCTAGAGAAATTAAAATATTCCTCCACCCATCCTCTCAGGAGTTTATGCACTAGAGGGAAGTGCTGGACTCTTTATGGAAAAGAAGATCTGCAGCGATGCTGCAATGCTATTGTGTCGCCCAGGGTTATGGGGTACTCGGTCCCGGGCGGTGTATAACTGGGGAATGTCACTTTGGTGGCCGTGGCCCGGTTCCGTGTCCTGGGTGCTTTTTGAAAAGGGGAATAATTATAGGGGATTGTTGAATAAAGTTTATACAGTTAGGTCCAGAAATATTTGGACAGTGACACAATTTTCGCGAGTTGGGCTCTGCATGCCACCACATTGGATTTGAAATGAAACCTCTACAACAGAATTCAAGTGCAGATTGTAACGTTTAATTTGAAGGTTTGAACAAAAATATCTGATAGAAATTGTAGGAATTGTACACATTTCTTTACAAACACTCCACATTTTAGGAGGTCAAAAGTAATTGGACAAATAAACCAAACCCAAACAAAATATTTTTATTTTCAATATTTTGTTGCGAATCCTTTGGAGGCAATCACTGCCTTAAGTCTGGAACCCATGGACATCACCAAACGCTGGGTTTCCTCCTTCTTAATGCTTTTCCAAGCCTTTACAGCCGCAGCCTTCAGGTCTTGCTTGTTTGTGGGTCTTTCCGTCTTAAGTCTGGATTTGAGCAAGTGAAATGCATGCTCAATTGGGTTAAGATCTGGTGATTGACTTGACCATTGCAGAATGTTCCACTTTTTTGCACTCATGAACTCCTGGGTAGCTTTGGCTGTATGCTTGGGGTCATTGTCCATCTGTACTATGAAGCGCCGTCCGATCAACTTTGCGGCATTTGGCTGAATCTGGGCTGAAAGTATATCCCGGTACACTTCAGAATTCATCCGGCTACTCTTGTCTGCTGTTATGTCATCAATAAACACAAGTGACCCAGTGCCATTGAAAGCCATGCATGCCCATGCCATCACGTTGCCTCTACCATGTTTTACAGAGGATGTGGTGTGCCTTGGATCATGTGCCGTTCCCTTTCTTCTCCAAACTTTTTTCTTCCCATCATTCTGGTACAGGTTGATCTTTGTCTCATCTGTCCATAGAATACTTTTCCAGAACTGAGCTGGCTTCATGAGGTGTTTTTCAGCAAATTTAACTCTGGCCTGTCTATTTTTGGAATTGATGAATGGTTTGCATCTAGATGTGAACCCTTTGTATTTACTTTCATGGAGTCTTCTCTTTACTGTTGACTTAGAGACAGATACACCTACTTCACTGAGAGTGTTCTGGACTTCAGTTGATGTTGTGAACGGGTTCTTCTTCACCAAAGAAAGTATGCGGCGATCATCCACCACTGTTGTCATCCGTGGACTCCCAGGCCTTTTTGAGTTCCCAAGCTCACCAGTCATTTCCTTTTTTCTCAGAATGTACCCGACTGTTGATTTTGCTACTCCAAGCATGTCTGCTATCTCTCTGATGGATTTTTTCTTATTTTTCAGCCTCAGGATGTTTTGCTTCACCTCAATTGAGAGTTCCTTAGACCGCATGTTGTCTGGTCACAGCAACAGCTTCCAAATGCAAAACCACACACCTGTAATCAACCCCAGACCTTTTAACTACTTCATTGATTACAGGTTAACGAGGGAGACGCCTTCAGTGTTAATTGCGGCCCTTAGAGTCCCTTGTCCAATTACTTTTGGTCCCTTGAAAAAGAGGAGGCTATGCATTACAGAGCTATGATTCCTAAACCCTTTCTCCGATTTGGATGTGAAAACTCTCATATTGCAGCTGGGAGTGTGCACTTTCAGCCCATATTATATATATAATTGTATTTCTGAACATGTTTTTGTAAACAGCTAAAATAACAAAACTTGTGTCACTGTCCAAATATTTCTGGCCACTTGACGCCACTTGCGGTTTTGCGGCTATGAGGATGGAGCCGGCACTGCACAGTTTTCACTACTGGGGCTGGTGTTAGTGGCAGCCTGGATGTTAGACCCTCCGCAAACAGGGCCAGGCCCCAGAGGATAGGTGAGGTAAACGGGTGTGAGAAGAAGGTAGGCCACAACACGAGTTTCAGTGTAACTGGTTCTTTTTACTCACCTCAAGCTCGTAACTGGTCACCCGAGGCTGGCCGGTCTTAACCGTAGGTCCTCTTAGTCTTAGTGGTCGTTTAGTGACCTAGTGGCTTCTTTCCCCTACACCTGTCTTTGGTTGGTGGGTCCCCGTGGTGTAGAGCAGCTGGGAGTCCCTTCCTGGTGGTCATCTTCGCAGTCCGTATCATGGTAGCATGAACCCTGTGGGGTTGGAGTCTCTGGTTCTGTCCCCAGTTTTCCCTTTGCTACTGAGTCCCGAACTTCAAGGTCAATGAGGTCCTTGATGGTCCCCTCACTGTGCAGATTTTCTCAGGTCTGCCTGGAGCTTTTGCCTGACCTAGGATTCTGTACCCCGTTGGTGTGTAGTTCCGGGATTACTCCACTGTACTCCACCGGCAACTAACTGCCTGGGCCCTCAGGTCACTGTTCACTCCTGTCAGTCCATCTGCTCACTTTCACTTCCTCCGACACACTCCTCTCTCCTCCACTGTCTGACTGTCCACTGGCTGCCTGTCCTACCTGGTTGTCTAGTGGACTGGATTAGCTCCACTTCTAGGTGGCCATCCATTGGTCCGACCCTAGCCTTGTACCATTCTATGGGAACAGGGATTATCTGGAGTGTTTGTGTGTTACCGGTACTGGTCTTCTGGGTCCCTAGGGGGTAGGCCCTGCATCCTGATGAGGATGCAGTACCCTGTGGCTCCCTGATGGCTTCAGGGGTGCTATACTATGATGGCTCAATAGTGTGGAGATGTAGGCCAGAGTGAGTCAACAGAGGGTTTACCATAGAAACGATAGGCCAAAAGAGAGAGAGAGGGAACTGTGATGCTGCATAGACCAACAGTTGCAAGGTAAAATCAGATTGTTATAGCAGGAAAAGCCTGCCTGCCAGAGATGCCTAATAGTAGAGAGCTTGTGTCACAGATCCCCAAAGAGAGACTTAGTGCTAAAAAGTGTTGCCACCATATTTTGTAATTGAGGCTGAAACAGGAGTCACCTTGAACATTACTGATTGTGAAGCCTAGCAGATTGGAAAAAAGAGTATTCCAGTATTGCAGTATGAGAGCCCCAACAGCTTTTAAGAGTCTGCCTAAGGCTACGTCATAAAACCGTTTTTTTTTTCATCTGAGAAAATCGGTCCTAGGATGCTATTCACACTCTCATAAGACTATGTGTGATCTGATTTTCTCATAAGTGGAGAAAAAAAATGCTTCTTCAGCTTTTCTATATTGTCAGTCCATGAAAATCGGACCACACTCAGATGTCTTCTGAGTGCAGTCAGATTTTTCCATGGACCCATGCAGTTGAATGGATGTGTGCAACATGATTTTCAGAGCAAAATCGTGCATGCTGCAATTTTTTCCTGTGACAGACTCAGTCTAGGGAAAAAACCCGACATGTGAACGGCCCCATAGAATAAAATAGAGATGAGTGCCATTTGTCAAAATGATTGATAGAACTCGTCTGATTTTTACAATTGTGTGAATGAGCCCTAACAGAGAGAAACATTAGATAATAGATTCCTTACAAAAATGCCAATGACCTGCAATGTACAAGTGAGGGAATTCATCAATATCGTGATGCTGCACCTGGCCAGAGAGTGTCTTGATCTTTAAGTTATTTTCTAGATTGGACTTCATTGCCCTGTACATTTTTCTTCTTTATAAGCTATGAAACTACAGCCCCTGACGAAGGTAATATGCCGAAACGCGTGTTGGGACTTGGTGCCGGTACACAGAAAGATTATAACTACAGATAATGCCTCGTGATATTGATATTCACATGAAGAGTCACTGCCTGTTTTCTGTCAGCTCATCATATCACCATCATTACATGCACTGTCACTTTTTCTGGCCTTACTATTTGACTTGATTCATGTTTTTTCTTTAAGACACTGTTTGCTATAATCAGAATCATATAGTTTTTTTCAGGTGTTTTCTACAACTGTGTGTTAATTATTTTGCTGCCTAATATACACACTAGTCTGCTATGTTGCTTCATTTGTTTATTTATTCAGCAGCCTTCATACCTTATGGTATACATTTTTAAATTGTATTAATTTTATTATTCAATAAAACATATTTTGATATTTATTTGTATTGGTAACTTTTTCTTTTATTGGTTGTATATTCAATATATTGTAGCTTTTACATGTATCTTGTGTGGATATAGTGGCTTATTATTGCCACCTGGTATTTTTTGCCTATACTTAATATTTTGGCATAATTTGGTTATAAGCTATGAAACTATAAGATTGTATAAGCAACATCCATCAATATGCTGGGGATCAGACTGATCATACAGTTGCTGCAAGTTTCTATGTGATCCTCCTGCTTTTTGACATGTTATACCTATTGTATAAAACTATTAATTTCTGTAGCGGCCGCGGCTTCTCGAGCAACGCTCAGGTCCGGGATCGTGCCTGGGAACTCGAGTGGTGACCGGACCCAGGGCTCGCGCAACCGCCCGTCCATGCACACAGTGAAAGAGGAGGTATTTACAGGGGAGATTGTCAGTGACGCCACCCATGGGTTGCGGTGATGGGATGGTGGCACTGCGGCGTCTAGGACCGATGACGTTGGGACATCAAGGTGGTATCCACTCCACGGGTGGGGGAGAGGGGTAGTCCCAGGGCCCAGGTGCAGGTAAGGAGCAGGGCTGTGGCGCTGTCAGCAGGCTGGCCCGGATGACACCGGTGTTCTCACAATTAGGAAGAAATCACACCAAGTCCGTATTGTAAACCAAGGCTGGATGCCGGTTGCCTCTGGAGGGGTGTGCTGGTCCCGCACACGGGTTGGCAGTGTAAGAGCCCTTCCTCCTGCACTTGTGTTTTGTAGTGTATGGATTTACCCCACGTGGAACGGGAGAAATCCGCTCCCCTGCAGCATTGGACGCAAAGGGAGCCATTGCCCGCAGATGCTGACCCGTGGGACTTCAATGGGTTCTTGGCGGACAGCCTGTCCCCTGCGTTGGGCTGCCAGTCTGCTCTATCTGGGCTTCTCTCTTCGGGAACAAGGCCTGGTACCTTGTCCTGCTGGTCAATTAACAAGGGGCTTGAAGCTTGCCTTGTCCTAGGGTACAGGTACCCCGCCTGTGCACGGCCTCCGGACCGGATTCCCATTGTCGGTACCAACGGGCTACAACCCTGCCCCGGTCCACTTTAGGTCTCCCGCAACTGGATCTCCATCGCCTGTGGCCCTACAAAGCTGTCTGCCACCTAGACGGTCCTCCCATGGTCCAAGGGCTCCAACCCTGACCACACTGCATTTCAGCTCCTGTCACCGACAGCTCCTCCAACTCTCCACTCCACTCAACTGCAAACTGAACACTGAAAACTGACTTGTTCCCGCCCCTTGTCACCTCAAGACCCCTAGGTGGGCGTTCCCATCCACCTGGTCCCGCCCACTGGTGTGTCCTGTGTGTCATGGGGGGGCGACTAGGATTTGTAGCTGGTGTTCCCATGTGTGGGATGTGTGGTGTTAATTCCCAAGGAGGAGGCGATTCCTGTACCCTTGGTGGGGGGTACAGTCATCTGTGACAACCTGGTTTTGCCAGGGCGTCAAATTTCCATATGAAAGAGGTTGTTACAGATTTAAGAAAGTCTCATACTGTGCATGAAAGCATCCCTGCTGATGTTACTGATTGTCTGCAGCGGTGATGTTGGCAGGAACACCAAAGCAGTGTTGCTGGAGTGACGTACGATTTAACAAGTAAGACATGGTTATTTTTTTATTTCTATTTCAGTAATTTTTATGAAGAGTATCTTATACAACATACAGAGCACATATCTCCATCACAGTACATCATATTATTATACAATTTCTCACAATAAAATAGACATTTAAACCTCTTAATTTTACTAATCGTATATGTAAGTAATTAATGTATTAGTTGTATATTCAAGAAGAAGCGTAATAGGACATTTAAATCACATGTAGAAAATGGAGACAAGTTTTTGGAAACACTGTTTGGTCAATTAGTTTTATTAGTTTAGTAAGTTAAAAGCAGATATGAGGACAGAAGTGATATCTCAATTTCTCCAGAGCAATACAATTAGATGTAATAGATTACAAGATATTAATGTTGCAAATTAGAAATATAATACATAGTTGAGATTTATGTTTATATGTGTATGTATAAATATATATATATATACTGTATATATGATTTTTTTTATTTCAACTAATTTCTTCTTTTAGGCAATTTTATTAGAATCCCAGGTAATCTCTAAAAAAAAGTGTATTCTGTGATTCTAAAATATTGTTTCCACAGCTATAATCGTCCATATTAGTAGTAATCCATGTCTTGAGAAAGCAGTCATATGTGTTTGATTTCCCCATTGCTGTCATGCTCTGCTGAAATAGATGCTCATGAACTTGTGTCTGTCAAGTTGAACGTTAATTGCAGTTATTAACTTTCCAGTTAAAGTCTGGCGTGGGTGGTGGAGGTTATTACAGGTAATGGGGGAAGCCATAATCACCAATTAAGGTTTCTTCTTACTTTGCTTTTGTCAGCATATTATTGTTGTTGGTAATGAGATGGACAAGATACAATTCAATATCTGTTCTCAGTACCTGCCTCTGTTCTCCTGCTCTACTTGCCTTACTTTACCTTGTTTACATTTCAGATTACAGACTGCAATCACAGCCAAAATCCTGTATATGCTGCAGTGTCTGATGGTTATAAAATAATACTATTCTGTACTCAATGATCTCTTGTTTTGTCTTCCTTGGTTATAGCTAGTTTTATCCAACGTCTGAACTTGTGATATTATATTGAATTGTCAATCAAATACACTCAGAATCGGACTGGCTATCGGAGAAACATCCAATAATATCAGTCCTGGCTGCAGTTACCTGCATTGAACTGCAGAGCTCTCACCTGAGCTCCAGAGTGAAGCCTGGACTGAACTCGGGTTTTGTAGGACTGATCTGCAAGCGCCGACTGATTCCACGGTGATTGCAGTTCAGTTCATGTCACAGCTGTGGACAGGCCGGGCTGAACTCCAGAGCTCAGGTGACAGCTTCGGAGTTCAGTCCGGCCTGTTCGCTAGGAATCAGTCGGTGCTTCCAGTTCAGTCCTGCAAACCTCGAGTTCAGACCAGGCTGCACTCCGGTGCTCAGGTGAGAGCTCCGGAGTTCGATCGACGTAACTGCAGCCAGGACTGATCCGGTAGCCAGTCCGACACTGAATACACTAGAAGCCTGGTTCAACATTTGTGACTTGCTTGAAGTTTTGAAGTCTCTTCTTTTTTTGCGCTTTTCTTGTAGTATTTGCTGATATGTTTTGTAACAAATTCTTGAAAATGCTTGTGGCTCGTGAATTGTGCACAAAATAGGAAAATGCGCTTTATTGTTGTCTTTAACCGGTTTTGAAACCTTTTGGTGTGATCCATTAAAATGGCACCCATGTTTCAGGCACACACAAAATCAATTTGGTGGGAGAGAGGAAACTTGGAGTACATTAAGACAAATGTTAGTAAGTTTCCTTTTTCAAAGTTAACCCTATACCCTGTCCATGCTGTCCTTCTTGCTAGCAGTATGATTAAAGACAGATTCCCAGAGTTTGATTAGCCATGCAAAGTCATATCTGCCATGAGGCGACATGAACATTTCTCCTCAGGTGGCGATCTGTTGTGTCTATCAGGGGTTGACAAAATGCTATTGCTGCTCCCCACTCTGACTGAGACAAAATTTGGCTGCTTCAAACTGCAGCTCAGGTCAACTACTTTGCTAATGCTCGCTGCTCCCCCTTAGGCTGGACAACCCAAGAGAGCAATGCCTGCTGCTTAGCACTCTCTTCTGCTGCAGTTGTTACGACTAAGCCCTTCCACTTACACGGAGACAAATAAACCAAGAGAAATGTAAACCACAGATCCCATACAGACTGGTAGTACCCTAAACGTGACCTTTTTTTGTCCACAACTGACTGCGGAGTTTAACACCCTAAAGTTACACAATGACACCTCCACTTAACGTCAGCTGACCCTGAGTGTCCTTAACTGCACCTTAAATTACAACCCAATTGTAACACAAAATATCAATAAACATAAAAGAAGTGTACATAGGCAAATGTGGAGACACAGGGCAAAAATATTGTGTTTACACAGTCATTCAGGGTAGATGGAAACCCTAAATAAAACAGAATGAGAGAATGCTGGAAATAAAAACACACAAACAAGCTGCAGTTAAAAGCAAAAGCAATAACTTAGCAACATCAACAACCTAAACTGAGGAACTGGGACTCCAAACATCCATCAACCTTGGAATATACTGTAGCCAGTATTGAAGGCATGTGCATGGCGGATACAATTAGCCCCTTTCAAGATGTGTAAGGGCAAAAAAACAAGGAGGTGAATACGCCTGAAAAGAAATAAAATAGAATTGCAGGGCAAAGGAAAGCAAGGGAACTAACAGCAGTTAGACCGAGACAAAATAGGCTGTGGTCTAATAGAGAGGGAAACAGACCACACAACCAGAGGATAACGGATTGAGCCCCGTAGTCAAGCCATGACAGCAGCCTTCACTGTTTACTGAACAGTACAATGTTCCAATTTGCTGTCTGTTTAACAATGCTGTTCTCTGGGATAGCAACACTCCTATTAACTCCTTAACAACCGTCAATTTGCCCTTTAATGTTCGCTGATAGGGGCCTTACTACTTAGCGCTGCTTATTCCTATATGTTTATAGCCCCCCGTGTGAGGAATTCCCATGAATAAAAGCTGTATATGACAGCTGACCCACACGGGCATTGGTCCTAACCAGTTTTGGAACCGATTAGGGCCGAATAACCTCTTAAATACTCCTGTCATTGGCATCTAAGTGGTTAAAAGGGGGGTGAAAGAAAGAATCAATCCCTTGGGATCGTAAGCGAGGGTACCTATGGAGGCTATTGTGCCCTGAGGTCATCTGATGACCCCAGGGTATAGTGGCCTGTTAGATCCTGTTATAAGCATGGTCTAAGACACTGGGTCAGTGAGTCACTGACAGGTCTCCGGCACTGTAGGACTTATGATGCCCAGCACAGATAAAGCCCTTGGCTACAGGTTGAAGCCCCCAGCCGTGCACTTGGCTGTGTATCAAAATAAGGGGAAACTCATGCAGCTTTTTTTTTTAATTATTTGAATAAATAATTTTGAAAAACAGAGTGCAATTTCCCCCTATTTTGATACCCAGAAATGATAAAGCCCGACAGGTGGGGGATGGCATTCTCAGGCTTGAGAGATCCATGTTTTTTGGAAGTCACCAGCCTAAAAATAGCAGCCTGCAGCTGCCCAGGATTGCCACATCAATTAAATGTGACAATCACAGCACTTTACCCGGCTCTTCTCAATTGTCCTGATGCAGTGGCAATCGGGGTAATAAGGGGTTTATCACAGCTCACAGTTGCCACTAAGCCCTAGATTAGTAATGGCAGGCATCTATGTGACCCCCCCATTACTAACCTGTAAGCAAAATAAACACAAACACTGAGAAAATCGTTTATTTGAAATAAAAGACAAAAAAACACTCTTTAACCATTTCATTGACCCCCAAAACACCCTGCAAGTGTGATGTAATCCACACAAGGTCCCATGACGATTACAGTTCTGCTACATTACTGAAGGAACAGCATGCGATCATGGAACATGACCACCCGCTGTGAAGTTCAGGCAGAGACTGAGCCGCGATCACCGGTGACATCACTCAGGTTAGCTGCGGTCACAGCTGTGATCACAGGTAACCTGACCCCAGTGACCTCAATGAACTCTCACTGAGTTCACAGACCTGTACCTCTACAGGTGGAGGACTGTGAAAACCTGCAGCTGTAACCGCAACTTACCTGAGTGACGTCACTGCTTATCACGCAACTTATTCATTCTCTGCCTAAACCTCACAGCAGGCGGTCATGCTCTATGGCACTCAGTGTGAGCTTCAGATGTAGTAGAGCTAAATCGTTGTGTGACCACATGTGGATTATATCAGACATGCAGGGGTGTTTTGGGGGTTAATAAAGTGTTGAAAAGGGGATTTTTTTTGTCTTTTATTCCAAATAAAGGATTTTTTTCGCTATTTGTGTTTATTTCTTTTCATTTACAGTTTAGAATTGGGGGTCTCATAGACAGATCCCATTACTAATCTATAGCTTAGTGGCAGCTGTGAGCTGGCATTAACTCTTATATTACCTCTATTGGATTGTCATAGCTAAAGGATCTGACAATTCTGGGCAGCTGCAGGCTGCTATTTTTAGGCTGCTGGGCCCAATAAGCATGGGTCTCTCCAGTTTGAGAATACCAGCCCCCAGCTGTCGGGCTTTATCATGGCTTGGTAACAAAATTGGGGGGACCGCATGCCGTTTTTAAAAATTATTTATTTAAATTTTTTTTTAAAAAGCTGCAATTGGTTCCTCCTATTTTGATACACAGCCAAGATAAGCACACGGCTGGGGGCTGCAGCCTGCAGCCATGGGCTTTATATGTGCTGGGTATCATAAGATGGGGGGAACCTTTGCCAATTTTTTTCATTTATTTATTTTAACTGTACGATAGATGCACATAGTGTCTGTGATTGGAAGTGTCAGACACGCTGTCATTCAGGGTGGGGGCACGTCTGATTGCAACCAATCACAAAAGCCGGTGGGCAGGGAAAGCAGTGCATATGCAGGAGCCTTATGAGCGGCCCCGGAAGTGAATGGGAGGCCGTGGGTGCAAATACAGCCGTGTCGGAGCTGCTGCTATCCCCTTATCCCTTCTACAACAATTTTTAATTGCTGGTTTCTGGTCCCCATGAACTTATAAGAGGTTTGCGTCTGGCCAGATGTACGGGATCAAGTCCATGCTGGACCGAATATTTTATTTTAAAGTCCGGTTAGTCCTGCCAATTTGAGAGATCTATGAGTTCACCTATCACTAGTTAAAATGTAAGAACAAATACAATTTTGTAAAATATAGTTTTTAATGTGAAAAAGTACCAAAGCATTAAAAAATTACATACATCTGGTATCGCTGTAATCGCATTGAGCCGAGCAATAATTCCATCTTATCACTTTTACTGCATGGTAAAACAAGCGAAAAAATAAAAATAAATTGATGTATATATACTGCTTAAAAAAATTAAGGGAAGACTTAAAGAAGGATTTTGTATTTTGGTGTTCCCTTCATTTTTTTGAGCAATATATATATATATATATATATATATATATATATATATATATATATATATATATTAGACGGTGGCCCGATTCTAACGTATCGGGTAGTCTAGAATGTGTATGTAGGTTAGCAGAGTGAATAATAAGGTAATGAATGGACTGGATGGGTTAGGTTTAATTTAGTATTCTTATAATTGTTTATTGGTTTTAAAATGACAAACAACAGAAGGAACAGTTTTAATAGATGAGTTTAATGTTTAATAATGTCCATGGCTTGTAATGAAAGAAGGCCATGAACAGTGTAAAGTTAAGTAAAAATATATTGATGCTGTGATGTGGCCCAATGCTGGTATGTGCCCCCATCGTGGTGCAGTCACCATCCTGACATGTGCCCCCATCCTGCGGGGTAATGTGTGCGGGGGGCGGAGTTCGGGGTGGGAGGAGCCGAGCGGGGCCATAGTGCTGAGGAAGTCAGTGCCGGGAATTGCATGGCTGGGCACAGGTGACTATCCAGGTGTGTGTGTGTGTGTGTGTGTTCAGGCGCTTTCACACTTGCGTTCAGCGCAATCCGCCACTATGGATAATAGCGCAGTCTGTTAACGCACTGCACTATTCTCAATAGACTTGTATTGACGACGTACTGTAACGCAAGTGTCTGCATTGCATCCGCTGGATGACGCTGCGTCGTTAATTTGACACAGCATCGGGCGGAGGGAACGCTGCATGTAGCGTTTTTTGGGTCATTAAAATATCGCACCTTGACAGATTCCGTTAGAATCCGCCAAGGTGTCTAATGATTGTCTATGGGGGCGGATCAATGCACTAAGCGGCGGAATCCGCTGACGGATCCCGTCACGTTCTACTGCGCATGCTCAGCATGTCCAGTAGAACGATCTAACTTGTGTAAAATCACTCCTGGTCTCTCCCCCACCCTCTCCCCCCCCTTACCTCCCCCCTCTGCTCCCCCTCTCCACCCCTCTATCCCCCTTTCTCCCCCCCTTCTCCCCACCCCTCTATCCCCCGCTCTCTCATACTCACCGATCACTGGCACGGCGCTGCACAGCTGTCACACTGCTCTGGCAGCTTTTCCTGCTTTTAAAAATGCCGGCCGCTCATTATTCAATCTTGTATTCCCTGCTTCCCCCGCCCACCGGTGCCTATGATTGGTTGCAGTCAGACATGCCCCCACGCTGAGTGACAGCTGTCTCACTGCAACCAATCACAGCCGCCGGTGGGTGGGTCTATATCGTGCGGTACAATAAATAAATAAATAATTAAAAAAAAAAAAAACGTGTGGTCCCCCCAATTCTGATACCAGCCAAGATAAAGCCACACAGCTGGAGGCTGGTATTGTCAGGATGGGGAGCGCCACCTTATGGGGAGCCCACCACCCTAACAATATCAGCCAGCAGCCGCCCAGAATTGCCGCATCCATTAGATGCAACAGTCCCGGGACTCTACCCGGCTCATCCCGAATTGCCCTGGTACAGTGGCGATCGGGGTAATAAGGAGTTAAATGGCAGCTTAAAGCTGCCACTAAGTCCTAGGTTAATCATGGCAGGCGTCTCCTCGAGATACCTTCCATGATTAACCTGTAAGAGAAAGTAAATAAACACACACAACGAAAAATCCTTAATTTGGAATAAAAGACAAAAAAAACCCCCTCATTTACCACTTTATTAATCCCCAAACACCCCTCCAGGTCCGACGTAATCCACAGGACACTTTCAGCTCTGCTACATGAAGCTGACAGGGAGCACCGTAGAACATGACCGCTCTATGTCAGCGCCATGTAGCAACTGAAGTGAGCCGTGCTGTCACCGGAGACTTCACTCAGGTAGTGCTTGCGTGTGTGTGGGGATGATGATGGGTCGGTAACGCTTGTGTGTGCGGTGATGATGATGGGTGCGGTAGTGCCTGCGTGTGTGCGGAGATGATGATGAGTGCAGTAGTGCTTGTGTGTGCGGTGATGATGATGGGTGCGGTAGTGCCGGGGTCTGTGCGGGAATGATGGGAGCGGTAGTGCCTGCGTGTGTGCGGAGATGATGGGTGCAGTACTGCTGGGGGGTGTGCAGTGATGATTATGGGAGCGGTAGTGCCTGCATGTGTGCGAGGATGATGAGAGCGGTAGTGCCAGGGTGTCTTCAGGGATGATGGGTGCAGTAGTGCCGGGGTGTGTGTTCAGTGTATACATGCGGAGGGCGGAGTGCGGGGGGGTGGTGCTGAGAGGGGCCATGGCACTGAGGACGTCAGTGCCGGGGACTGCATGGCTGGGGACAGGTGACTATTCGTGTGTGTGTGTGTTCAGTGTATACATGGGGAGTGCGGGGGGGATGGAGCCGAGTTACGCTGGTAACTATGGTACAAAATCGGGTAACTATGCAAAGCGCTTTGCTTAGTTACCCGATGTGTACCATGGTTACCAGCGTACACCGAATCCCGGCACGATCCCAGCAACGCAAGGGTATGTCTCGGCTGGGTTGCTAATGTGGGCTCCCGGGGTTGCAGCACTCACCGGGGAGTCGGGACTCCGTGTGGGTGCAGGGAAAGATGTCGGGCGTCGTCCTGTCGCGCCGTAGTTCGAGCTGAGCCGTTGGTCGCAGGCTCTTTAGCACACGCGCTGTGGCGATGGTTGTCACTGTATTGACGTTATTTTGGAGCAAGACAGACAGACAGACAGAATATGGCAATTATATATATAGATAGAAAACAAATAACCAAAATAAGAAGGTTATTTATATATAGGCATTATAACCCCTCCTACATGGCACACTCTAAATATATGAGAAAACAAGGAGAACAAAAACAGAGTATGGTGCACAATAACAATATTTATTTATTCAAGAAGGACTGGCACATAAGGGAGTCAGCGGCACAAATCAGAGGCATGTGTATAACAAATTGTGTATAAAAAACATGATGTATACACGTACAGTGTCAGTTAGCAACTACAAAACAAAATGCGATCAGGGCATAAGGTGCTATAGGAGGAATCGCAGTAGAACAGATAAAGAACTGTTATAACCACAGATACAGAGAAGTGGGCAATAATCATAATGTTTATATAAATATATATAAATGCCCCACACTAAGTATATGTTAAAAGCATCCTATATTGCACATAGCGCAGATAGCAAAATTAAGATTGTATGCACATGGAATGTATCATGCAAGATTACAGATTGCGGACACAATGACCAGCAGGTCAGGAAAAAGGAAAAATAAAGGACAATGGGCAGCGAGAAACTGACTGTACCAGGGATCATTCAACAAGTGAAAAATCAAAGTCCACCACCCGATATAATTAATTTAACACAAGATGAAGTACGCCTACGTCTGAGTAAATTAAGCATTGACAAATCCCCAGGGCCAGATGGCATTCATCCACGAATATTGAGGGAATTGAGCTCTGTAATCGACAGACCGCTGTATCTCATCTTTTTAGACTCACTTGTAACAGGGTTGGTGCCTCAGGATTGGAGGATTGCTGATGTGGTACCGATATTTAAGAAAGGTAAGAGGGTAGATCCAGGCAACTACCGTCCAGTAAGCCTGACATCAGTAGTATGCAAAGTTTTTGAGGGCATTTTAAGGGATGACATGCAAAAATATATTGCAGAAAATAATATGATATCTGACAAACAGCATGGATTCATGAAAGATAAGTCGTGTCTAACCAACCTGTTGGGGTTCTATGAGGGGGTAAGGGCAAACCTGGATATTGGTAATGCAGCTGATGTGATTTATTTGGACTTTGCAAAGGCATTTGATACTGTACCACATAATAGCCTTATACTAAAGCTCCAGAAGCAAGGACTAGGGGACACAATATGCAACTGGGTAAGGAATTGGCTAAAAGATAGGAAACAAAGAGTAGTCATAAATGCTACATTCTCTAAATGGGCTATAGTCAGCAGTGGGGTGCCGCAGGGATCTGTGCTAGGACCAATTCTTTTTACTCTCTATATTAATGACCTTGTGGATGGGATTGATAGTACAGTGTCAGTCTTTGCCGATGACACCAAACTATGTAGGATATTAAAAACTGACCTGGATAGTACAATATTACAAAAAGATCTGGATAAGATGTCAGAATGGGCAGATACTTGGCAAATGAGATTTAATGTTGATAAATGTAAAGTAATGCACCTAGGACGGAGTAATCCTATAGCTGCGTATACATTAAATGGAAGTAAACTCGGGACTACAGAACAGGAGAAGGACTTGGGTATTCTCATTACAAATAAGCTGAGCAGCAGCACTCAATGTCAGGCAGCAGCTGCTAAAGCAAACAAGATTCTAGGCTGTATAAAAAGAGAGATTAGATCCCGTGATCCCAACGTATTGTTACCCATCTATAAATCACTTGTAAGGCCACATCTGGAATACGGGATCCAGTTGTGGGCTCCACATTTTAAAAAGGACATTCAGAAGTTAGAGTCAGTTCAAAGGCGGGCAACTAGACTATTACAAGGAATGGAAGGCCTCCCATATGATGGCAGATTGAAAAAGTTAGATATGTTTAGCTTAGAAAAAAGACGTCTCAGAGGAGATCTCATTTATATGTATAAATACATGTGTGGTCAATATAAAGGACTGGCACATAACTTATTTCTTCCGAAAACAATACTAAGGACCAGGGGGCACTCACTGCGAGTGGAAGAAAAGCGATTCCGACACCTAAATAGGAAAGGGTTCTTTACAGTTAGAGCGGTCAGACTGTGGAATGCCCTACCACAAGAGGTAGTAATGGCAGATACTATAACAGCTTTTAAAAAAGGGCTGGATGATTTCCTCAGTACACAAAACATTGTTGGTTATAAATGACTTAGTGACTAAATGTACAACTGGTGGAGGAAGGTTGAACTAGATGGACCTAGGTCTTTTTTCAACCTAAGTAACTATGTAACTATGTAACTATGTAACTATGTAACTATGAGAACCTGGTGCAGAAAAAGCATACCCATAGTCCACACACAGCCTGTGAACAGCAGCAGAGAGGTCCCCCTGGAAAAGGACCCCGACGTATACGTTTCACGATCTCATGAAGGTATGATCATTTCATCAGGGGGATAAATCCAAAAGTTTGGACACAACTTCTCATTCAAAGAGTTTTCTTTATTTTCATGATTTGTAGATTCACATTGAAGGCGTCAAAACTATGAATTAACACATGTGGAATTAAATACTTAACAAAAAAGTGTGAAACAACTGAAAATATGTCTTGTATTCTAGGTTCTTCAAAGTTGCCACCTTTTGCTTTGATTACTGCTTTGTACACTGTTGGCATTCTCTTGATGAGCTTCAAGAAGTTGTCACCGGAAATGGTTTTCACTTCACAGGTGTGCCCTGTCAGGTTTAATAAGTGGGATTTATTGCCTTATAAATGGGGTTGGGACCATCAGTTGTGTTATGCAGAAGTCTGGTGGATACACAGCTGATAGTCCTACTGAATAGACTGTTAGAATTTGTATTTTGGCAAGAAAAAAGCAGCCATGTAAAGAAAAACGAGTGGCCATCATTACTTTAAGAAATGAAGGTCAGTCAGTCAGAAAAATTGGATAAACTTTGAAAGTGTCCCCAAGTGCAGTGGCAAAAACCATCAAACGCTACAAAGAAACTGGCTCACATGCGGACCGCCCCAGGAAAGGAAGACCAAGAGTCACCTCTGCTGCGGAGGATAAGGTTATCCGAGTCACCAGACTCAGAAATCGCAGGTTAACAGCAGCTCAGATTAGAGACCAGGTCAATGCCACACAGAGTTCTAGCAGCAGACACATCTCTAGAACAACTGTTAAGAGGAGACTTTGCGCACCACACCTTCATGGTAAAATAGCTTCTAGGGAACCACTGATAAGGACAGGCAACAAGCAGAAGAGACTTGTTTGAGCTAAAGAACACAAGGATTGGACATTAGACCAGTGGAAATCTGTGCTTTGGTCTGATGAGTGCAAGTTTGAGATCTTTGGATCCAACCACTGTGTCTTTGTGCGACGCAGAAAAGGTGATCGGATGGACTCTACATGCCTGGTTCCCACCGTGAAGCATGGAGGAGAAGGTGTGATGGTGTGGGGGTGCTTTGCTGGTGACACTGTTGGGGATTTATTCAAAATTTAAGGCATACTGAACCAGCATGGCTACCACAGCATCTTGCAGCAGCATGCTATTCCATCTGGTTTGCGTTTAGTTGGACCATCATTTATTTTTCAATAGAACAATGATCCCAAACACACCTCCGGGCTGTGTAAGGGCTATTTGACTAAGAAGGAGAGTGATGGGGTGCTACGCAAGATGACCTGGCCTCCACAGTCACCAGACCTGAACCCAATCGAAATAGTTTGGGGTGAGCTGGACCGCAGAGTGAAGGCAAAAGGGCCAACAAGTGTTAAGCATCTCTAGGAACTCCTTCAAGACTGTTGGAAGACCATTTCCGGTGACTACCTCTCTCACCAAGAGAATACCAAGAGTGTGCAAAGCAGTAATCAAAGCAAAAGGTGGGTACTAAGAAGAACCTAGAAGATAAGAGATATTTTCAGTCGTTTCACACTTTTTTAAGTGTTTCATTCCACATGTGTTAATTCATAGTTTTGATGCCTTCAATGTGAATCTACAGTTTTCAGAGTCATGAAAATAAAGAAAACTCTTTGAATGAGAAGGTGTGTCCAAACTTTTGATCTGTACTGTATATGTATATATATATATATATATATATATATACATATACAGTCAGGGCCAGAAATATTTGGACAGTGACACAAGTTTTGTTATTTTAGCTGTTTACAAAAACATGTTCAGAAATACAATTATATATATAATATGGGCTGAAAGTGCACACTCCCAGCTGAAATATGAGAGTTTTCACATCCAAATCGGAGAAAGGCTTTAGTAATCATAGCTCTGTAATGCATAGCCTCCTCTTTTTCAAGGGACCAAACTCTTTTTCAAGGGACCAAAAGTAATTGGACAAGGGACTCTAAGGGCTGCAATTAACTCTGAAGGCGTCTCCCTCGTTAACCTGTAATCAATGAAGTAGTTAAAAGGTCTGGGGTTGATTACAGGTGTGTGGTTTTGCATTTGGAAGCTGTTGCTGTGACCAGACAACATGCGGTCTAAGGAACTCTCAATTGAGGTGAAGCAGAACATCCTGAGGCTGAAAAAAAAGAAAAAATCCATCAGAGAGATAGCAGACATGCTTGGAGTAGCAAAATCAACAGTCGGGTACATTCTGAGAAAAAAGGAATTGACTGGTGAGCTTGGGAACTCAAAAAGGCCTGGGCGTCCACGGATGACAACAGTGGTGGATGATCGCCGCATACTTTCTTTGGTGAAGAAGAACCCGTTCACAACATCAACTGAAGTCCAGAACACTCTCAGTGAAGTAGGTATATCTGTCTCTAAGTCAACAGTAAAGAGAAGACTCCATGAAAGTAAATACAAAGGGTTCACATCTAGATGCAAACCATTCATCAATTCCAAAAATAGACAGGCCAGAGTTAAATTTGCTGAAAAACCCCTCATGAAGCCAGCTCAGTTCTGGAAAAGTATTCTATGGACAGATGAGACAAAGATCAACCTGTACCAGAATGATGAGAAGAAAAAAGTTTGGAGAAAAAAGGGAACGACACATGATCCAAGGCACACCACATCCTCTGTAAAACATGGTGGAGGCAACGTGATGGCATGGGCATGCATGGCTTTCAATGGCACTGGGTCACTTGTGTTTATTGATGACATAACAGCAGACAAGAGTAGCCGGATGAATTTTGAAGTGTACCGGGATATACTTTCAGCCCAGATTCAGCCAAATGCCGCAAAGTTGATCGGACGGCGCTTCATAGTACAGATGGACAATGACCCCAAGCATACAGCCAAAGCTACCCAGGAGTTCATGAGTGCAAAAAAGTGGAACATTCTGCAATGGCCAAGTCAATCACCAGATCTTAACCCAATTGAGCATGCATTTCACTTGCTCAAATCCAGACTTAAGACGGAAAGACCCACAAACAAGCAAGACCTGAAGGCTGCGGCTGTAAAGGCTTGGAAAAGCATTAAGAAGGAGGAAACCCAGCGTTTGGTGATGTCCATGGGTTCCAGACTTAAGGCAGTGATTGCCTCCAAAGGATTCGCAACAAAATATTGAAAATAAAAATATTTTGTTTGGGTTTGGTTTATTTGTCCAATTACTTTTGACCTCCTAAAATGTGGAGTGTTTGTAAAGAAATGTGTACAATTCCTACAATTTCTATCAGATATTTTTGTTCAAACCTTCAAATTAAACGTTACAATCTGCACTTGAATTCTGTTGTAGAGGTTTCATTTCAAATCCTCTGTCGTGGCATGCAGAGCCCAACTCGCGAAAATTGTGTCACTGTCCAAATATTTCTGGACCTAACTGTATATATATATATGTGTATATAAAGAAAAAAAATAAAAAATATACATATATATATATATATATATATATTTTTATGAACCAGAATTCTGAGCACCACTGCAGCTTAGAGGGAGCTTTCTCGGATCTATGCCCTTGGTGTTGCTGTTAGCTTGTGGCCTTTTCCATGTCACCTTCTCACTAGTTGGAACCTCAAGCTTGAAACTTTTCGGGTCCTGATCACCCGTATGGCTAAAGGAGCGAGCTTGCTCTCAGGGTTCACGCGTAGGATTTCTTTGGACTGTATTTGGGAAAGTCCTATCCCATCGGTGCGCTAGTACCCCGATTTTGGAGTGGTTCGGGGATGAATCTTGAAGTCTTCACCTCCGTCGGGTAAATCACCAGGACGCGTGAAGCTACTTCCCGGCCTAGGGTCCGCGTACTCCGTTGTGCCTTGGCCCCTGCCTGGTGATGGCTCAAGGCCGCCGGCTGCCCTCCTCGGCAGTCCGTGCCCCTTGACGCAATCCCCTGTGATGGGGGATCCAGCTCCTACCAGGCCCAGACCAACGTCTGCCACCTAGTAGTCTCCAGGAGCCCTGCTCTGGACCAGTGACCTCTCTCTCCCAGAGAGTCACTTTTCACCTTCTTCTCCTTCCACTCCTGTGTCACTTCTCTCACTTTCCCCTACCAACCCCCCATCTGGGCGGCCCTATTCCCTTCAGGCCCCACAATGGTGTGTCTGGTGGGTTTGGTTTAAAGTGTTTCTAGGATTTTGATTGGCTAAGCTGTTAGCAACACCAAAGGACCAGGATCCGTAACCAAGGAGGAGTGGATACTGTTCAGAAGGGCAGATTGCACAATACCCTGTGACGACCTGATAGGCCAGGGCGTCACACTAACTCCAGCTACGTGGTGAAGGATAAGGTCGGTTGGGAGACGGCAGTTGGGTGAAAAAGGAGGGAGTTGACGTCCTCCATTTTGAGAGGATTTCTAACGCATTGTGAGAAGAAAAGTTTCCCCTTGGAGGTCTGCCTGTCTGTTGTGGTTCAATCTACAACTATACACGTGGAAAACACTAATCTGCTATCGGCATCTGTATATGGTTGTCTATATTGTTATAGATACTGTCTATTGTTATACTGTCATTTTGATAAAATCAATGTATTCTCTGCTGCAGATCTAGCAGTTATACAGAGCTCATGAATATGCTGGACTACCTGACAGCACACCAAGTAGTCCTCTAATGATAATCTACTGCTGATTAAACAGTGATTTTATAAAAATTACACTAACCAGCACAGAAAGTGACACATTGCTGGAATCAGAATCTCTGTCCCTATGTTATGCTGCTCTCAGATTAGGTGGCAAAAACCTGTTAACAGATTCCCTTTAATAATGTGCAGTTTCTTTGGCGGGAAGCTTTTAAGCTATCATCCCTGTTGCAACATGTAATGTATGACATGCTGTCAAGGTGGCGATATTCTTACTCCTAAAGAGGAAACTAGAAAACTAATTTTAACATCACTTCCATGAATATGTGTTTAGAATTCTGATTACTATTAGAAACGACACACAATAAAGTCAGAGAAGCATTAATCATTGTGTGACAAGGATGCATTCAGCGTTCTAGAAAACAAACCAGGAACATTTCCATCCCGCCTCTCCTGATATCCTGCTATTTGTTCCTAGCGATATTCCCAGGATTCATTCTGGCCACACACTAAGAATCCATTCACGGTAAACTAGACTTGTTCCAGCAAGCAACACATCATCACAACTTGTGGCAATCAAAACCCAGAAGTGCAATTATTTGTTCTTTTTATCACGTGAACCTATGGACCAGATAAAACATGTAGCAACATAACCCATAACACTGTAACATTGTATGCATGGCTATCAGGTGCTGTGGGGCATGGGCTGCTGCCTGCAAGCATTTCAGCTTTTTTCCTTTAGTTTCCTGAGCTGTATAATTGCTAGTTGAAATGATCTATTGATGAAATGATAATGATCTTTGATTAAAAATGGCTAATTACTTCTAATTTTCATTTTATTTCACAGTTTTCCATTATTCTGCTATTTGGAAATAAACAAATGACATATATATACTGTAGAAGGGGCATCTGTGAGCCACTTAGCAAAGGTATGAATTGGTACCTCCCCCTGGGCTTCCTTGGAACAAACCATTGTGTTCTCCAAATCACATTGCAACTGTGATGCAAGTCACTACGTATGGATAGTATAGATCAGGGTTCCCCAACTCCAGTCCTCGAGGGCCGCCAACAGTGCATGTTTTCAGGATTTCCTTAGCATTGCATGGGTGTTGGAATCATCAACTGTGCAGGTGATTAAATTATCACATGTACAATACTAAGGAAATCCTGAAAACATGCACTGTTGGCGGCCCTTGAGGACTGTAATTGGGGACCCATGGTATAGATGGAAGAGTAGTCAGACAAGCCAGGATTAAGAAACAGGAGGACACGACAGGACACAGGGAGTAAGCAGAAACACAGTCAAATCACAGGCCAAGGGTCAGAATTCCAGGAGAGTCTGTATTAGATTCATGGAGCAGACAGAGACATTGTCAGGTAACGGTCCAAGGTCAGAATCCAAGAGGTAACGACAAGAACAGGGAGCGGGTAAAGAGGAGTCAAACAACGGTCTGGGGTCAAGACACTTAGATCAGAACAAAAGCACAAATACAAGCCAAGAGCACAACTGCAGAACCAGAGAGTACAACTGGCGAGGTCCTGAAGGAGTATGCTCAGTAATGAAGCAGAGCAATTACGAGGAAGGTGGAACACCTGAGTAAAAGCACCTCCCAGAACTTGCATGGAATCCTGTGCTGAGAAACAACATGTCAGCTAGTCATCAAAGAAACACAGCAGAGCATCTCCAAACGAAAGATGTTCTGCACAATGGAAACATGTCACTGCCAGTTCTGTAGTTCAGGAAGGCAAGGCAGAGCATCCCCTGTGTGCAAGGTGCTCTGCACAGAGGAATCGTTACAGCAAATCAATGGATGTGACAGTTGGCTCCTATGTTTAACCGTTTAGATGCAATAGTCAAATTTACCCTGGCATCTAATGCAATAATCTACTACAATCAGAACTAGCTTGAAATGCAACTATCTGCTGCATAAAACAGCCAGCAGATCTATTGAGCAGATCCAGAGTGTGAGCCCATTTCATACAAATGTCCTAATTTCTACAATACATAACCAATAGATGCCAGAGATGTCAGAGGAACTGGGTGGGTTCCATTCAGGTGTGTGGTCGCATCAGTGACCATAATTGTTGCATGGCCTATCTACATATTAATCACATTAACACATTGAAATTAGAATAGTCCGACAAAAATGTATCTGCTTGAATATTAACATCTAATTTTGTACCATGTACGAACATACAGTCATGGTGGCAGGATCAGTCATGGTGGCACATTCATCTAATGTGCATGAAATGTTTGTCCAGTACCTGTGGAGTTAATAATTATCATCCATTTTGAATTTCAAAATTCTTAATCTTTTGTTCTCATGGATCAGAGGTGTCTTGCAGCAACTACCACCCCTCCTTTTGAAAAACATGCAAATCAACACCAAGATTGATATTGATTGCAGCCCTTAAGAGACTGGGAGAGGGATTGCACTCCCTCTTCCCTCTAATCGGTGACCCCGCAATATAATTCTGAGGGCCAAATTTTGAGTGGCACGGACAATTACACAAAGTTAGCCACTGATCCATCTGGCGGATACTTCAGTGAATACTGTGAATTAATTAAGCTAGTGGTCAGGCTATTCTAAATAAGAAAAAAACTTTTTGTCCATTAAACAATATCAAATACCTTATTGCTATTATAATCCCAAAACTTACAAATGCTTGTCCAATCCCCCGCGACGCCCCATTATTTCAGGTGCTCAGTCCATTACAGCAATTTTATCCACCTGCATGGATCTTATACAGTATGTGGTTTAATTCCCATAATTTATTAAGGATTCTTCTCAACTCATTATAGAACTAGGTGAAATCCATATACTAAGTGAGTCTTGTTTTTCACATTAGACATGAGTTTGCTTTACTCGAATATACTGTAGATTATGGGGTTATAGGCGATTGATCACTACTTGGGTTTAGATACGACCATTCTGTATCTCCAAAAGAAGTTTCTCTTGGAATTTTATAAATTTAGTACTTAACCACAACATTATTATGTTTGGAGGTGCGACCTTTCGTTAGTTGATGGGCTGTGCGATGGTCAACATATTCGCCCTAAGTTATGCTAATCTGTTTATGGAGTTATTTCAGTCGGTGCACATTGCGCAGTCCCTCCTGCTGATGTGTCGCATTTTGTTTTATAAACGTTTTATAGAAGATATGTTTTTATATGGACCGCCACATTAGAAGAGTCAAAGGAATTTATGGTGGAGTTGAATGGTAATCATTGGGGTTTGAAATTTACGTCTACCTTCTCCACTTAATCTCTTGAGCTTTTGGATTTTAGACCTCTACCCACTTCAAACAGGTGGTTGTCATTAACTGCCTTGAATTCTCCATCATAAATTTACCCCGGTAGCTTATAAAGATACCTTATGGACAGTTTTGGCAGATCTGCAAAAAATGTACATCTGATTGTTTTTAAAGAATCTAGAATTCTTAAGGGTAGGTTGTTGTAAAAGGGTGCCCCAAAAAACTCATCCAAAGTTCCTTTGAATAAACTAGGAGTTTAAAACAGAGACACTAGGATTACGACAAGATCTGACGGGACCGATAATTCAAGATTAAAAAAAATGTAGGTTAAAGGCCGCTTTACACGCTGCAACATCACTAGCATCGGCTAGCGATGTCGCGTGCGATAGCACCCGCCCCCGTCGGTGGCACGGTATGTGGTGATCGCTGCCGTAGCGAACATTATTGCTACGGCAGCGATGTGACCGGTGAACCGCCTCCTTTCTAAGGGGGTGGTTCGTTCAGCGTCACAGCGACGTTACAGCAGCGTCACTGAACCGACGCCCGATAGAAAAGGAGGGGAGGAGATGAGCGGCCGGAACATGCCGCCCACATCCTTCCTTCTTCCTTTTCCGGTGGATGCAGTTTAGGAGATTTTTGTCGTTCCAGCGGCATCACACATAGCGATGTATGCTGCCACAGGAACAACAAACAATTACATTACTGCAGCAGCAACGATAATTGGGAAGAGGGGGGCATGTCACCGATGAGCGATTTTGAACGTTTTGCGACGATTCAAAATCGCTCATAGGTGTCACACACAACGACATTGCTAAAGCGGCCGGATGTGCGTCACAAAGTCCGTGACCCCAACGAGATCGCTTTAGCCATCTCGTAGCGTGTAAAACCACCTTTAGTCTTATAACTACTTTCAATAAGTAATACAAAGAAATTCTGAGGAAGTACTGGTTCATTTTGAGTGGAGATCCCGTCCTACATAAAGACCCTGTTGTGGTGTATAGGCGCAATAAAAATCTTAAAAATATGACTACACCTAGTCAAATTAAAAATAAAAATAACACAGGGAGGTTCAAACAATCTGCTAACCGTTTGGAAACCGATGGAACTTACCGATGTGGAAACTCCAAATGCAAATGTTGCAGATGGATACAATCGGGAATTAAACATTTTTGATCTACTATTACAGGGGAAAGTTTTAGGATAAAATGCTTTTCAAACGGTAATAGTTTGTATGTTATATACGTACTTCAGTGCCCATTTTAACTACAGTATGTGGGATGGACCATTATGCCAGTTTATCCAAAAATGAACAAACCTAGGTCAAACATTAAAAATGCCATTTTGAATCATACCCTGTCAAGGCACTTCTTTCATGTGCATGAGAAGAATCCTGCTAATTTGGGACTCATCATAGTGGAGCAAATATCGGCCATTTATACTAATAGATTTCAAAGATTAGTGAACAGAGAAAGCTTTGTGATCTTTATACTATCAGGTTTAATTCCTGATGGATTAAAAAATGTATTTATCACCCTTTATAAATAAGGACAAATACAGTGCCTTGCGAAAGTATTTGCCCCCCTTGAATTTTTCAAACTTTTCCTACATTTCAGGCTTCTAACACTAAGATAAAAATTTTAATGTTATGGTGAAGAATCAACAACAAGTGGGACACAATTGTGAAGCTGAATGAAAATTATTGCTTATTTTAAACTTTTGTAAAAAAGAATAAACTGAAAATTGGGGCATGCAATATTATTCGGCCCCTTTACTTTCAGTGCAGCAAACTCACTCCAGAAGTTCATTGAGGATCTCTGAATGATCCAATGTTGTCCTAAATGACTGATGATGATAAATATAAGCCACCTGTGTGAAATCAAGTCTCTGTATAAATGCACCTGCTCTGTGATAATCTCAGTGTTCTGTTTAAAGCACAGATAGCATAATGAAGATCAAGGAACACAACAGGAAGGTCCGTGATACTGTTCTGGAGAAGTTTAAAACCAGACTTGGATACAGAAAGATTTCCACAACTTTAAACATCCCAAGAAGCAGTGTGCAAGTGATCATATTGAAATGGAAAGAATATCATACCAATGCAAATCTACCAAGACCCAGCCGTCCCTCAAAAATGTAATCTCAAATAAGGAGAAGACTGATCAGAGATGCAGCCAAGAGGCCCATGATAACTCTGGATGAACTGCAGAGATCTACAGCTGAGGTGGGAGAGTCTGTCCATAGGACAACAATCAGTCGTACACTGCACAAATCTGGCCTTTATGAAAGAGTGGCAAGAAGAAAGTCATTTCTCAAAAATATCCATAAAAAGTGTCATTTAAAGTTTGCCACAAGCCACCTGGGAGACACACCAAATATGTGGAAGAATATGCTCTGGTCAGATGAAACCAAAATCAAACTTTTTGGGCACAATGCCAAATGATATGTTTGGAGTAAAACCAATACAGCTTATCACCCTGAACATACCATCCCCACTGTCAAACATGGTGGTGGCTGCATCATGGTTTGGACCTGCTTTTCTTCAGCAGGGACACAGAAGATGGTTAAAATTGATAGGTAGATGGATGGAGCCAAATACAGAACCATTCTTGAAGAAAACCTGTTGGAGTCTGCAGAAAACCTGAGACTGGGATGGAGTTTTGTCTTCCAACAAGACAATGATCCCAAATATAAAGCCAAATCTACAATGGAATGGTTCACAAATAAACATATCCAGGTGTTAGAATGGCCAAGTCAAAGTCCAGACCTGAATCCAATTGAGAATCTGTGCAAAGAGCTGAAAACTGCTGTTCACAAACGCTCTCCATCCAACCTCACTCAGCTCGAGCTTTTTGCAAAGAAAGGATTTGCAAGCATTTCAGTATTTCGATGTACAAAACTGATAGACACATACCCCAGCGACTTGCAGCTGTAATAGTAACAAAAGGTGACGCTACAAATTATTAACTTGAATGGGCCGAATAATATTGTACGCCTTAATTTTCAGTTTATTTTTTACAAAAGTTTAAAATAAGCAATAAATTTTGTTCAACTTCACAATTGTGTCCCACTTGTTGTTGATTCTTCACCATAACATTAACATTTTTTATCTTTATGTTTGAAGCTTGAAATGTGGGAAAAGGTTGAAAAATTCAAAGGGGCCGAATACTTTTGCAAGGCACTGTAAACTTCGATAGTCATATACTGTAGGTCCTCCTGTAGGCACTTAATAATTACATTTTGCAATACAGATCTCTCTTCCCATATATAGGAATAGTGGGACTGAAATAAGAGCGAAAATTGGCCAATTTTGTCTGGTGACAGGTCATCTTTAACTGTAAAGTTGTTTTTGAGGGATTTTCTCATGGGAGATAAGTGTCAAGCTAGGTATGGGGAAGTACCAAGTGAGTGCTGAAAGGGAAAGGAAACCCTGTGTCTAGGGAAGAGGAAGATGGTGACCCATGCCCAAACTTACAGCTGGGCCCTGGCTTCCTTCACCACCCTAGATCGGTCGGCGCATAGGTGCGGAACCTGATACCTGACCCTGGCTGACCCAGAAATAGGCCCATTGTAGGGAATGGATAAGCACTTAGTCAACCCCACTAAGCTCTAAACAACATTCAGGGAATACAAACAGGTGAAGTGAATGAATAACTTATCTCCAGATGACTCGGAGAGAGGAGCTGCAACAACAACAAAGTTTCTCCAGATGAATCTAAGTCGACTGCTTGCGCTGAAGACTTGTTAAGGGTATTAGACTTATCATCAGCACAGAGCAGAAGGGAATGAGAGTTTTTAAAGACACAAAGTGAGGTGCTTATGTAAACAGAAAGGGTGAGTTACTCTGCAGGGTACAAAAGGAAAGCGATAAACCCTAGGCAGAGGAGATATATAAGATAGCATATACACTAAGCAGGAATAATAGAAGGTCAGGGAACAGTTTGTGCAGCAAAACACTGTGACCCTCTATAGCCAGACACCACATGATTGTCTGTCACCCGTAACACACCCGTGACAATAAACATCTCATTTTGTCAAGAGAATATATGACCAGCCGGTTATTTATACTTCCATTGAAATGTAGAAATAGAAAGAATGGCATGTAGTGCTTAGTAGTTTTCTGTCCAACAGAGTAGGAGAAGATTAATTCTAGCTCATACTTGTCCTAAGGAAACTTCATTAAGTGCTAACTGCCTAGTGGTGTGTAAATATTGTTTTTTTATATTTTGAAAAACTGATCATAAATAGTTTAGGCATGGCAACTAAAAAAATCAGTGTTTTAAGACGAGTGTGCAGCTGTTATGTACATAAGAATTCCAACACAGGTAAAAGGACAAATAAAGCCTATCTCAATGCAGCTGCACCCTACTGGTTCCTAAACTGACCTGTATCCCTAGCTGCACAGCCCTAATTGCTCCTGCACAATCTGGAATATACCTAGCCGCAACACTAGAAATTCACAACTCGGACTTGTCTACCTAAAAGGCCATCAAGTTATTCCTCGAACCTCCTGAAAAACCAGAGGGGAAGTTGCTAAGCACTATAAACCAAGATAGGAAAATCATGCAGAGATACGTAGGGTATAAAGGTGAGGAAACCGTCAGTAAAACATGTGCTCAAGCGGACAAAGGAGAAATAATAAATGCAAGCAGAGGTAAACTCTTAACAATCTAATTGAAAACATAAGATGGTGTATGAAATGCAAAGGAGAAAACACGGAGAAATCTGTACTGGTCTCTGTCTAAATCCCTTAGCTGCAGGGCTAGATGTCCTTAACAATAATCCACATAGAAATATAGCTAACAGAGAAGGCTAGTAACAAGAGAGTATAAATAGTCTCACCTGGGATGTGATAGGACAGAGAAAATGAGCAAGGGAGAACACCCGATAACCACAAACCAAAAGGATAGAAGCAAAGGTAAAAGACAATCAGCATTTGGACAGGGACTGACAGCAATGTGAGAATGCTTTCAAAAATAGAAATGTTAACAGTTTATTTTTTATCAGAAAGAGAATGCAAGTGAAAAAGAGAAATAAAAATTAATTATCAATATTTTGTTGTCTTCACAGTGTTACATGGTAAATATAATGCCTTGAAAATGTTTTTGAAACTTTCATCTAACTGATAACTTTTAACTAGGAGATCCCTTTCACTTTTGTCAGCTATTTACAGACCTGTAAATGCAAGTAGAAAATATCAGGAAAATGCTACTAGAATAGCTAAACTTTATATAGAAGTACTGTGAGTAACCTTTAATAATGGCAGCTGTGTACTGACTACTATGTAACATGAGTTTAAATGTGGCTAATTCTGAGTACATTCACATTCCCAATTATAAAAATGTATTCACATTTATGCGATTGATTTGTACAGATTATGGGTGACATTTAGGCTATGTTCCCATGATGAGCTTTTAGTAAGTTTTTGATGTAGAATTTTTGTACCTATTATGTAAATTATGTTACTTGTGTTTATTTTATTGTGTTTTTAAGTGTGTTTCTTTACATGCATTTTTATCAAGTTTTTGATGCTGCAAATTATGTCTATTGGTGGTAGGTCACATTTTTAATAAAGATGTTTTGTTTATGATATTTCCTGAAATTTGGATTGGACATAATTTTACTGATACAGTCATGTATAGATTAAATGCTTTTTAAGTTAATTTCTGCAGTGGAAGGGGTTTTTGCATCTACTGCAATTCCATGAGAAAAATCTGCACAAAAAATTCAGTGTACTCACAAGAGAAATTACAGTTTTCTATGAGAAAAAAAGATGCACAGTGGGCAGGAGATTTCTATAAATCCCATCAACTTTGCTGGAACTGTAAGATGTTGCACTTTTGATACAGTGGAAACATGCAACGTCAAAACTTATCGTGGGTACACAGCCTAAAAGTGGAAAAGGTTCTGAAATGATTGTTATTGGTAACATTTTTTATATGACAAAAAATTCTGGTATTTTATTGGGGGTGTATATACAGCTTCAGCTGTAACTTTCTAATAATTTGTACATTCTGCAAAATACCTTACAAAGTCTCAAGACCATGGATAACAGCTTTGTGAAGCGGATGTTTTGGAACAGTTTCTTAAAACCATGACTGCAGTGACACTTGGGAAAAAATATTCACAGTAAGTATACCTTAGGGAATTAAGGGATGTTACAATAGACAGGCACATTTGTTCTCCGGAAGTGCTAAAAGAGACAGTGACAGGAGAATACTATCATATGTATTTAAGCTGAAGTGGAAAACTTGGACTTTGTTAACTAGAGAGGAGCCACCACCCTAGTGTTCGAGTTCGGTTCGGTTCGTCGAATGGCGGGTGTGTTCGTCGAACGTTCGACGAACGTTCATTGAACACTTTCGAACACCTTCGAACACCATTGAAAACAATGGAAGGCAAACACAAACACATACAAACATGCACAAACATGAACGCACACACACATATTATGCTCACATATTAGGCTCAGGAGCCGCTTGCCTCTGATTTGCCAGCGTGCTGCCTTTGAGTAGCGTCAGACAGAGGAAGTTCCTCCCTCATTGCGATGGTTACCTGATACACGTGGTTCGCCGCTACAGGATGTGTATGGGGTAACCATCGCGACCAATGCCGGAACTTCTGCTGCCAGAGCGCTGACGTCAAAGGCGGGAGCCCCTTGCCTCTGATTGGCCAGCGCGCTGCCTTTGAGTAGCGTCTGACAGGAAGTTCCTCCCTTGTCGCGATGGTTACCCGATACACATCCTGTAGCGGCGAACTATGTGTATCAGGTAACCATCGCAACGAGGGAGGAACTTCCTCTGTTTGACGCTACTCAAAGGCAGCGCACTGGCCAATCAGAGGCAAGCGGCTCCTGCCTTTGACGTCAGCGCTCTGGCAGCGAATGTTCTGGCATTGGTCGCGATGGTTACCCAATACACATCTGTAGTGGCAATCTACGTGTATCGGGTAACCATCGCAACGAGGGCGAACTTCCTCTGTCAGACGCTACTCAAAGGCAGCAAGCTGGCCAATCAGATGCAAGCAGCTCCTGCCTTTGACGTCAGCGTGCTGGCAGCGGAAGCTTCGGGGCATCGGTCGCATGGTTACCCGATACACATCCTGTACCAGAGAACTGCAAGTCCCAGGAGGCCGGCAATGGAACGGAAGGTAAGGTGAGCATAATATGTGTGTGTGCGTGTATGTTTGTGTGTGTTTGTACGTGTTTGTGTGTGTTTGTGCATGTGTGAAATGGCACAATAGGGGACCCGGATGGGACATTTAACAAGTTGTGGAACGAATTGTCTGCATTGCAATGATTTCCTATGGGAAATCTTGCTTTGCTGAATGAGTAACTTAGTGAACAAGCACACTCCCAGAATGGATTGCTCTCGTTAACCAAGGTTCCACTGTATTAACATTGAATGACAGTATTACTTTTTTAGTGATCGAACCGTTATCGAATATAACCTTGAACTGTCGAACTTGAAGCTGATTGCTCTTGTTCGTCGAATGAATCGAACATCGCCTAAAACAGGTCGAATTTGAGATTGGCAAACAATTCGATTCAAACACTGTTCATCTCTATTTTAACCCCTTCACCACCGAGCTGTTTTCCATTTTTCCGGTTTATTTTTTTCGCTCTCCTTCTTCTGAGAGCCATAACTTCTTTATTTTTCTGTCAATTGTGCCATATGAAGGCTTGTTTATTTGTGGGATGAGTTATACTTTTGAATTAAACCATTAGTTTTACCATATAGTGTACTGGAAAACGTCAAAAAAATTCCAAGTGTGAAAAAATTGCAAAAGTGTGACTGCCTGATAGTTTTTGGGATATTTTATTCACAGTGTTCACTATATGATAAAACTGATGTGTTGGTGTGATGCCTCAGGTTGGTACAAGTTCGTAGACACCAAACACGTGCCATTTTCCACGATGCATAATGTTCTCATTTTTTGGGATCTCTGGCTCAGTGACAACTAATTATTTGCGTTTTGAGGTGGCGTTTTTAACTGTACTATTTTTGCGCACGTGCTACTTTTTGATCGTCTGATATCGCATCTTGCGCAAAATACACGGCGACCAAAAAACGTAATTTTGCTATTTGGAATTTTTTTGCCGCTATGCCATTTACCGATCAGGTTAATTGATTTTATTTTTTACTAGATTGGGCGTTTCTGAATGCGGCGATATCAAATATGTGTAATATTTATTTAACCCTTTAATTTTCAATGGGGTGAATAGGGGGTGATTTGAGCTTTTAGGTTTTTTTATTTTTTTATTTTTTAAAACTTTTTTTTTTACTTTTATTTTTATTTTACTAGTCTCCCTACTATAAGGGACTATAAGAATCAGCAGTCTGATCGCTTGTTCATTTCTCCAGATCACAGCTATACAGATGAGAGCTGCAGAAAAGTAGCTCTCCTAATACACACCGCAGCCTGCCGGGTGTAATAGGAAGTGACTAATGATAGCTACAGGAGTTATCACATGACCCTGTGCTATCATGGCAACCATCAGATCCATGTGATCACATCACATGACTTCTGATGGCGCTGTGTAAGTGAATGCTTACTGTGATGCGCTGTTTCACCTCACTGTCACATGTGAACAGCGAAATGCAAGGAGTTAACAGGCACAAGTGGAGAGTGGATTGACTCGTGCTTGATAGCCGCATATGTCAGCTGTTCAAATCAGCTGACATGTGCAGGGATCACTGTTGACTGCCCATGGCAGGTGGCGGGGATCAACCTCACATGAGCCATGATGTACCCATATGTCATTTGTTGTGAAGAGGTTCATTCTGCTTTTTTGAAAACTCGGAAAAGGCCATGGAGTCAGATTATGGTAGAGAAGTTCTGGTTTCCTGATCGCTAGCCCATCTCAGATGTTAGGAATCACAAGTACATACATTTTCATCCACAGTCATATGAAAAAGTTTGGGCACCCCTATTAATGTTAACCTTTTTTCTTTATAACAATTTGGGTTTTTGCAACAGCTATTTCAGTTTCATATATCTAATAACTGATGGACTGTTACGGTTGCTGCGAGCACTGGAGACTATGTCCAGATTTCTTGCTACTGCACATGTGCGAGCGCTGGAGACTAAGTCCAGATTTCTTGCTACTGCACATGTGCGAGCGCTGGAGACTAAGTCCAGATTTCTTGCTACTGCACATGTGCGAGCGCTGGAGACTAAGTCCAGATTTCTTGCTACTGCACATGTGCGAGCGCCGGAGACTAAGTCCAATCTTGGAGCCATTGCACATGTGCGGGTGACATCATCGCTGACACGAGGTCACATGTCTCTGACACCTTCTATGCCGATTGGTCGCTGGTCATGTGCTTGTGACGTCTTGCTTGGTGATAGGCCAGCATGACGTCACTCCTGTCATTCTGGCAGCGGATTGGCTCTGGTGTCCTCCATCTTGGATGAGGCACAGAGTCTATATAAGACCCTGACACACGCCGCATGGTGCTCAGTCCTCTTGGTTCATGCATATGAGTAGACGCTCTGTGCGCGTTCCTCTAGGCATTCCTCTGTCTATGCTAGGTGAGCGCTACCGGCAGGGTAGCGTTCTTATACCTTACAGCTTCGGCTGCTGTCCGTATCCTTACCTCTTAGGGGAGCGGACATAGGCAGGTGCCTGAGGCACATGCTCTGGCTGGGCCTTGTGATTCTACTCGTAGGTGGACGTTGCCGCTAGGGTAACGTTCCTTATACTGCGTCTGGCAGTTGTTCGTATCCTCGCACACTAGGGGAGCGAACAGAGGTAGGAGCTTTGTGCGGCTTACGCTGCTGTTCGTCTCTTTTGCACCACTAGAAGAGCGGACCTAGGCAGGTGCCATATCTAGTGGTTCGTGTCCTCGCACACTAGTGGAGCGAACGCAGGTAGGAGCTTTGTGCGGCTTACGCTGCTGTTCGTCTCTTTTGCACCACTAGAAGAGCGGACCTAGGTAGGTGCCATTTCGCACACATTGCCTTTGTCTCTGTGATTATTAACAGAGATCATTCCACACACCCTCCAAGTAAGGGAGGAATTGCTTTACTTACTTATTATATCCTTCTGTGAGTTAACAGAGGTATTGCACTCTGCCATAGTCTGCAGCAAAGTCTTTGCACGGTGGACCCTGACTGTCTGATACTCCTTTCGGTTATTATCAGACAGCCCCCCGTAACATGGACTGAGTAATATTTCTGGATTGAAATGAGGTTTATTGTACTAAGAGAAAATGTGCAATCCACTTTTAAACAAAATTTGACCGGTGCAAAAATATGGGCACCTCAACATAAAAGTGACATTATTATTTTGTAGATCTTCCTTTTTCAAAAATAACAGCCTCTAGTCGCTTCCTGTAGCTTCTAATGAGTTCCTGGATCCTGGATGAAGGTATATTTGACCATTCCTGTTTACAAAACAATTCCAGTTCAGCTAAGTTTGATGGTCGCCGAGCATGGACATCACGCTTCAAATCATCCCACAGATTTTCAATGATATTCAGGTCTGGGGACTGGGATGGCCATTCCAGAACATTGCAATTGTTCCTCTGCATGAATGCCTGAGTAGATTTGGAGCGGTGTTTTGGATCATTGTCTTGCTGAAATATCCATCCCCTGCGTAACTTCAACTTTGTCACTGATTCTTGCACATTATTGTCAAGAATCTGCTGATACTGAGTTGAATCCATGCGACCCTCAACTTTAACAAGATTCCAGATGCCGGCATTGGCCACACAGCCCCAAAGCAAGATGGAACCTCCACCAAATTTTACTGTGGGTAGCAAGTGCTTTTCTTGGAATGCCGTGTTTTTTAGGCTCCATGCATAACGCCTTTTTGTATGACCAAACAACTCAATCTTTGTTTCATCAGTCCACAGGACCTTCTTCCAAAATGTAACTGGCTTGTCCAAATGTGCTTTTGCATACCTCAGGTGACACTGTTTGTGGCGTGCTTGCAGAAACGGCTTCTTTCGCATCACTCTCCCATACAGCTTCTCCTTGTGCAAAGTGCGCTGTATTGTTGACCGATGCACATTAACACCATTTGCAGCAAGATGATGCTGCAGGTCTTTGGAGGTGGTCTGTGGATTGTCTTTGACTGTTCTCACCATTCTTCTTCTCTGCCTTTTTGATATTTTTCTTGGCCTGCCACTTCTGGGCTTAACAAGAACTGTACCTGTGTTCTTCCATTTCCTTACTATATTCCTCACAGTGAAAACTGACAGTTTAAATCTCTGAGACAAGTTTTTGTATCCTTCCCCTGAACAACTATGTTGAGTAATCTTTGTTTTCAGATCATTTGAGAGTTGTTTTGATTGGATACACCTGTTTATGTAGTTCAAAGCTCAAAGAGGTTACAAAACCAATTTAGTGGTTTAGTAAGCCAGTAAAAGGTAGGTAGGAGTGTTCAAATCAAGAAATTGATAAGGGTGCCCATACTTTTGCACCGGTCAAATTTTGTTTAAATGCGGATTGCACATTTTCTGTTAGTACAATAAACCTCATTTCAATCCAGAAATATTACTGAGTCCATCAGTTATTAGATACAGTGCCTACAAGTAGTATTCAGCAGATTTAGCAGGTTTGATAAGATGCAAATAAGTTAGAGCCTGCAAACTTCAAACAAGAGCAGGATTTATTAACAGATGCATAAATCTTACAAACCAACAAGTTATGTTGCTCAGTTAAATTTTAATAAATTTTCAACATAAAAGTGTGGGTCAATTATTATTCAACCCCTAGGTTTAATATTTTGTGGAATAATCCTTGTTTGCAATTACAGCTAATAATTGTCTTTTATAAGACCTGATCAGGCCAGCACAGGTCTCTGGAGTTATCTTGGCCCACTCCTCCATGCAGATCTTCTCCAAGTTATCTAGGTTCTTTGGGTGTCTCATGTGGACTTTAATCTTGAGCTCCTTCCACAAGTTTTCAATTGGGTTAAGGTCAGGAGACTGACTAGGCCACTGCAACACCTTGATGTTTTCCCTCTTGAACCAGGCCTTGGTTTTCTTGGCTGTGTGCTTTGGGTCGTTGTCTTGTTGGAAGATGAAATGATGACCCATCTTAAGATCCTTGATGCAGGAGCGGAGGTTCTTGGCCAAAATCTCCAGGTAGGCCGTGCTATCCATCTTCCCATGGATGAGGACCAGATGGCCAGGCCCCTTGGCTGAGAAACAGCCCCACAGCATGATGCTGCCACCACCATGCTTGACTGTAGGGATGGTATTCTTGGGGTCATATGCAGTGCCATCCAGTCTCCAAACGTCACGTGTGTGGTTGGCACCAAAGATCGATCTTGGTCTCATCAGACCAGACAACCTTGAACCAGTCTGTCTGAGAGTCCTCCAAGTGATCATGAGCAAACTGTAGACGAGCCTTGACATGACGCTTTGAAAGTAAAGGTACCTTACGGGCTCGTCTGGAACGGAGACCATTGCGGTGGAGTATGTTACTTATGGTATTGACTGAAACCAATGTCCCCACTGCCATAAGATCTTCCCGGAGCTCCTTCCTTGCTGTCCTTGGGTTAGCCTTGACTCTTCGGACAAGCCTGGCCTCGGCACGGGTGGAAACTTTCAAAGGCTGTCCAGGCCGTGGAAGGCTAACAGTAGTTCCATAAGCCTTCCACTTCCGGATGATGCTCCCAACAGTGGAGACAGATAGGCCCAACTCCTTGGAAAGGGTTTTGTACCCCTTGCCAGCCTTGTGACCCTCCACGATCTTGTCTCTGATGGCCTTGGAATGCTCCTTTGTCTTTCCCATGTTGACCAAGTATGAGTGCTGTTCACAAGTTTGGGAAGGGTCTTAATTAGTCAGAAAAGGCTGGAAAAAGAGATAATTAATCCAAACATGTGTAGCTCATTGTTCTTTGTGCCTGAAATACTTCTTAATACTTTAGGGGAACCAAACAGAATTCTTGTGGTCTGAGGGGTTGTATAATAAATGACCCTCTGAATAAACTTTTCACAATTTAAAAAAAAAAATAAAAAAAGAAATAACATTCTTTTTTGCTGCACTGCATTTCACACTTTCAGGCTGATCTACAGTCCAAATGTCACAATGCCAAGTTAATTCCGAATGTGTAAACCTGCTAAATCTGCAGGGGGTTGAATACTACTTGTAGGCACTGTATATGAAACTGAAATAGCTGTTGCAAAAACCCAAATTGTTATAAAGAAAAAAGGTTAACATTAATAGGGCTGCCCAAACTTTTTCATATGACTGTATATTACTGCTATATGAACTATTTTCCAAAAGGTTAGGTAATTGGCACACACAGTTTAGTCATATTGCATGGTCCAATCTGTCAATGACAAGGTGACCCCTGTTGATGGAAACCTACACTAATTTCAAGTTTAAAGGGCAGTTAGGATCCAAATCTAATTAATAATAGTGTACATTTGGGGATATGTGACTGCCTCTATATTGGCTGAGGAATCTTCCTATCTGATTAAGGCCGGAGTCACACTTGTGTCTATCTTGCATTTTTGCATCACATCACCTGGCACGGCTGCACACTTTCCTGACAGGAGTGCGTCGGCTGCATGTATTTCTATGAGGCCAAGATGCTCCTATCCGGAGAGCACCAAGCCATGCTGGTGATGCGATGTGTGACTCGCGCGAGATACGCGCAAGTGTGACTCCGGCATAAGACTAAGTTTAGTTAAAGTTGTATGTTGTTTACCTTTTAAATTTGTATCCAGGTAGCAGTATCCTGTTATAATGTTGAGTCATCTAACTTAGTCATTTGACTAATCTAGATCTGGTATCGTTGGGCCCTGCTGCAGTCTTCACGAAATTGTGCCTCCTAATAAACACACTTCTGCTGCCCCAAGGTGCTGTTTGAAAACTAAGCTCAGCTACCTTAAGGTGCCGTTCCGCCAATTCGGATTTGCTGTTTCAAAGTGCGGTACTTCAAGGCACAAGCCTGCCAAACTGCCTCTGCTGTTCCACAGTGATTCTGTATTCTCAAATTTCCTACATTAACACCTTTACCCCCTAGTCTATTTTCACCTTCCTGACCAAGAAAATTTTACAATTTTGACAAGTGTCTCTTTATGTGGAAATAACTTTGAAACGCTTCAATAAATACCTGTGTGATTCTAAGACTTTTGTTTTGTGACACATTCTACTTCATGATAGCGGTAAATTGTGGTTTATCTCATTTGTGTTTATTTATGAAAATATTGAAAAATTATCAAAGAATGTAAAAATTCAGAATCTTTGAACTTTTATTTTTTATGCCCTTAAACCAGATGCTTTTATCATACAAAATGATTAATAAATAACATATCCCACATGTCTTTTTTATATCAGTTTCATTTTTGAAACATAATTTTTTTTTGTTAGGAAGTTAGAAGAGCTAAAATTTTATCAGCAATTTCTCATTTTTGCCACACAATTTATAAAACCAGTTTTTTCAAAGACCACATCATATTTGAAGTGACTTTGAGGGGCATATGTGACAGAAAATAGCCAAAAGTTACACCATTTTAAAAACTGCACCCCTTACATGTGGAATGTGGAAGTCAAAAATGAAAATTTAAATTTTTCCCACAAAAATTTTGCTTTAGCCCCAAATTTGGCATTTTTGCAAGGGTAACTCAAGGAAAAAAGACCATACAATTTGTTGTGCAATTTTTCATATGGGGTGTAAAACTACTGTTTGAGCATATGACAGGACTCGGAAGGGAAGGAACACAATTTGACGTTTGGAGCCAAATTGTCTAGAATAGATAGCGGATATATGTCACAATTTCAGAGCCTTTGCTGTGCATAAACAATGAAAACCCCACAAGTAACCCCATTTTGTAAACTACACCCTTCAAGGAATTTATCTAGATGTGTATTGAGCACCTTGAACCCACAGGTGCTTCACAGAATAGTAAAACATTGAGTTGTGTAAATGTGAAAATACATTTTCCCTACAAAAATTTTCCTTTATCCAATATTTTTATTTTCACAAGGGTAACAGGAAAAAATACATCATAAAATCTGTTGTGCAGTTTTTTCTGAATACACTGATATCCCATACAGTTAGGTCCAGAAATATTTGGACAGTGACACAATTTTCGCGAGTTGGGCTCTGCATGCCACCACATTGGATTTGAAATGAAACCTCTACAACAGAATTCAAGTGCAGATTGTAACGTTTAATTTGAAGGTTTGAACAAAAATATCTGATAGAAATTGTAGGAATTGTACACATTTCTTTACAAACACTCCACATTTTAGGAGGTCAAAAGTAATTGGACAAATAAACCAAACCCAAACAAAATATTTTTATTTTCTATATTTTGTTGCGAATCCTTTGGAGGCAATCACTGCCTTAAGTCTGGAACCCATGGACATCACAAAACGCTGGGTTTCCTCCTTCTTAATGCTTTGCCAGGCCTTTACAGCCGCAGCCTTCAGGTCTTGCTTGTTTGTGGGTCTTTCTGTCTTAAGTCTGGATTTGAGCAAGTGAAATGCATGCTCAATTGGGTTAAGATCTGGTGATTGACTTGGCCATTGCAGAATGTTCCACTTTTTTGCACTCATGAACTCCTGGGTAGCTTTGGCTGTATGCTTGGGGTCATTGTCCATCTGTACTACGATCAACTTTGCGGCATTTGGCTGAATCTGGGCTGAAAGTATACACCGGTACACTTCAGAATTCATCCGGCTACTCTTGTCTGCTGTTATGTCATCAATAAACACAAGTGACCCAGTGCCATTGAAAGCCATGCATGCCCATGCCATCACGTTGCCTCCACCATGTTTTACAGAGGATGTGGTGTGCCTTGGATCATGTGCCGTTCCCTTTCTTCTCCAAACTTTTTTCTTCCCATCATTCTGGTACAGGTTGATCTTTGTCTCATCTGTCCATAGAATACTTTTCCAGAACTGAGCTGGCTTCATGAGGTGTTTTTCAGCAAATTTAACTCTGGCCTGTCTATTTTTGGAATTGATGAATGGTTTGCATCTAGATGTGAACCCTTTGTATTTACTTTCATGGAGTCTTCTCTTTACTGTTGACTTAGAGACAGATACACCTACTTCACTGAGAGTGTTCTGGACTTCAGTTGATGTTGTGAACGGGTTCTTCTTCACCAAAGAAAGTATGCGGCGATCATCCACCACTTTTGTCATCCGTGGACGCCCAGGCCTTTTTGAGTTCCCAAGCTCACCAGTCAATTCCTTTTTTCTCAGAATGTACCCGACTGTTAATTTTGCTACTCCAAGCATGTCTGCTATCTCTCTGATGGATTTTTCTTTTTTTTCAGCCTCAGGATGTTCTGCTTCACCTCAATTGAGAGTTCCTTAGACCGCATGTTGTCTGGTCACAGCAACAGCTTCCAAATGCAAAACCACACACCCGTAATCAACCCCAGACCTTTTAACTACTTCATTGATTACAGGTTAACAAGGGAGACGCCTTCAGAGTTAATTGCAGCCCTTAGAGTCCCTTGTCCAATTACTTTTGGTCCCTTGAAAAAGAGTAGGCTATGCATTACAGAGCTATGATTCCTAAACCCTTTCTCCGATTTGGATGTGAAAACTCTCATATTGCAGCTGGAAGTGTGCACTTTCAGCCCATATTATATATATAATTGTATTTCTGAACATGTTTTTGTAAACAGCTAAAATAACAAAACTTGTGTCACTGTCCAAATATTTCTGGACCTAACTGTATGTGGGGGAAAACTACTGTTTGGGTGCACAACAGGGCTTGGAAAGCAAGGAGCACCATTTCACTTTCAGAGCAGAAAATTGATAGTGGATGTTTTCAGAACCCCTGATGTGCCTATACAGTGGAAAACCTCAAAAGTGATGCCATTTTGGAAACCACTCCTCTCAAGAAATTCAACTAGGGGTGTAGTGACGAATTTTAAAGCAAAAGCGATTCACAGAATTGTATAACATTGGCCTGAGTAAATGAAAAATTCCAATTTTTAGCAATACATTTTTCTTTGACTCCAAGTTTTTAATTTTAAAAAGGAGTAATAGGAGAAAACAAGCAGTACAATTTGTTACACAATTTCTACAGTATACCAATAACCTGGTTGTAAACTACTTTTGAGGCATAATACAAAGCTCAGAAGGGAAGGAGCTCAATATTGGAATGCTGATTTTCTGGAATGGTCTGAGGGTGCCATGTCACATTCACAGAGCCCCTGACATGCCAGGAAACCAGACTCCAAATAGGTGACCCTGCTTTACAAATAAAACCCCTCAATGACTTTATCTAGTTGTGCAGTGAGCATGTTGAGCACCACATCTGCCTCACAGAATGTTATACCATTGTGAGGTGAAGAAGGAATAATTACATTTTTACCATTAAAATCTTGTTTAGCCTAAAGTTTTAATTTTTATAAGGGAAAAAAATGAACGACACAGTTAATTTTGCAATTTCTTCTGATTGCGCCAATACCCTACATTTATTTGGAAGTACTTTTCAGGTACAGTGGAAGTTCAGAAGGGAAGGAGCGTACTATTATCTCTCAGATTTTGCTGTTATGGTTTGCGAGTGCCATGTTACATTGGTAGAGCCCTGATGTGCCAGAACAGCAGAACTCCCCATAAGTGGCCCTATTTTACAAACTACACCTGTCAATAAATTAATCTAGGGATGCAGTGATCATACTGATGTGACAGATGTGTAACAGATTTTTATACCATTAGGCGGTAAAGAAAAAATAATTCTATTTTTCCCCCAAAAATTATTTTAGCCTAACATTTTACATTTTCACATAAGAATATTGGTAAAAATGGCACCAAAATTTGTCACACAATTTGTACTCAATTTGGCAATACCCATGTGTCGCTGTACAGTACTGCTTAGCTTCAAAGCCAGACTAGGGAGGAAAGGAGCATTTTTTACACATGGAGCACAGATTTTCCTAGAATAGTCTTCAGATTTTATATATAGAGCCCCTAAGTGCCAAAAGAGCAGAATCCTCCTCGTGTCCCCATTTTTTAAGTTACACCCCTCTGGGAATTTATCCAGGTGTAGCGATGATTTTGACTCTGTGGATATTTTCCAGAAACAAGCAATGGATTTTGCTGACTACAGCCTGCTTTACACGTGTTGGTATGTCGTGCGATCGCATTTGCGATCGTACCCGCCCCCATCGTTTGGGCGGCACGGGCAATTTGTTGCCCGTGTCGCACAAAGTCGTAAACCCCTGTCACACGTACTTACCTTCCAAACGACCTCGCTGTGGGCGGCAAACATCCTGTTCCTGAAGGGGGAGGGACGTTCGGCATCATAGCGACGTCACACAGCGGCCAGCCAATAGAAGCGGAGGGGCGGAGATGAGCGGGACATAATCATCCCGCCCACCTCCTTCCTTCCTTTCGCATTGCCGGCGGCTGCAGGTAAGCTGCAGTTCATCGTTCCAGGGGTGTCACATGGTGCGATGTGTGCTGCCTCAGGAATGATGAACAACCGGAGCACAGAAGGACGTTCGATTTTTAGAAAATGAGCGACGTGTCAACGAGCAATGATAAGGTGAGTATTTTTGCTTGTTCACAGTCGCACGTAGCTGTCACACGCTACGATATGTCAAACGATGCCGGATGTGCGTCACTAACGACGTGACCCCGACGGCATATCGTTAGATATATCGTAGCGTGTAAAGCGGCCTTAAGTGAAAATTGCAGATCTGCCATTGTAGTTTCCATTACATTGTAGTGTGCAAACATAGTAGTGCTTCTGGAGACATGTAATGCCAATCATGTGAACGCTAGGTGTGGTAAGAGAAATGGGCATTTGCATTTAGGAGCACAGAAATGGCTGGATTTCTTTTGGGGGCAGCCATAGCACTTTTCCAGAACCTTTTTGTTACCAGTAACATGAACACCCCCTGTATTTCTATTGTCAAATTACGGACCTGAGTGGGGCTTTGTTTTTTTTTTGTGGATTGAGTTGAAATTTTTAGTGGGAAAATTTTACATCTAACTTTTGATCACATTAATCCTGTGCTCTACCCTACACTTACAGTGGGGGAAAATACATATTTGAGACAGTATTAGCTGGATTATTAGAGAATATACATTAGATTTGAGCCAAAGTCAGATTATGGGATCACCAGTGAGGTCCAAAGTGAATTAGGCCTTCCAGCTAACAAGCACTCAGTAAAAAAAATACACACCACATAGTGGGCAAACCAAATCTGTTTATTATTAGTTCTAATATGCCATTTACAGATAAAATGTAGTTCGTAGTGGAAATTTCCAAGTACCACCGCCCTTCTGGTGAACATATTATGAGGTTTTTTACCTTCTTTCCTTAACGAACTATACATAACAAGCCATTTCTCAAAACATTACATATAATATTAGACAAAATATGAGACCCCAAGAAATTAGTAAATATAATGAGACTATGAAACTAATTATTTCAGCATAAAATATAGAAAATATAGAAAAACATTAACCCTTCTATATAAATTTCCCCCTTTTGAAAGCTTCGTACCTGCTTCACCCATCCACCCTCAGTGTCGAGACCCTCCTGCTATCAGCAGAAGCTAGTTCGAGTTTATAGTACACTATGGATGGTTCAGTACTAGAACTCTTGACACTATTTAATAGCTTGTAAAATACGTATATCAGGGGTTTTACAGTTATATAAAACAATAAAATAAATAATAAAATGTACATGCAAGTCTGTACACACAACAAGAAAACCAATCTGCTAGGCCCTTAAGCCAGTTGGCAGATTCAAAAAGGAGAATATATTCTCCCACCAAGAGTCTTTGTATCTTGTTCTTGTAACCATTTATCTCACTTCACTTCTCAGTTCACTTTTTTATGTATCTATGCTCTTTCCTGGTGAGTACCTGAAGAGTCAATATAACAGCAACAGGCAGGACCAATTACTTGGCACATTTCCCCCCTCTTTCCCTGTCAGATAGCATAACTCTATAGTATGCTGGTTAGTGACTACAATTAATTGTCTTTGTATTGCATTAGTGGAATTAAGAATGTCAACAACCTAAAATATTTGATCATCCAGATAGTCAGTGGCCTCTAGATACTTGCTACACATTTGTATTCCGAAAGCTTGAATGAAAATAGCTCTGAATACCGTATTTTTTCCCCCCAAATGTTGGCGGAAAGTGGGGGGTGCGTCTTATAATCTGAATGTAGGGCTGTTGGGAATGAGGGTGCTGCGGTGGAGCGGGTCATAGGCGGCACGAGCAGGCTGTAGCAACACCTGCCGGGACCACGTGGACCCACTCATTTCATATGCATGCCCATCCTCCCGCCCATCATCTCTCAGCACTGAAGCCGACGCTGACAGGTGGGCGGGATGATGGGCGGGGGTACACGCATAGTAAACAACCGGCCCGCGTGATCACCCCTGGCAACTACAGCCTGGAGTGATCATATGTGGCTATATTCACTGCCCCCGTGCATCATCATCAGCGCGGGGCGCAGTGAATAAGTACGGTATACTCACCGTTACCTGCAGCATCGCGATGTCTTCCTGTCTGGCGGCCACCTGATCTGTGTAGAGAACGGTGAGCACAGGGATGACGTCATCACTCTGTGCCCCGCTCTCCACACACATCAGCGAGCCGGGAGACAGGAGGACATCGCGATGCTGCAGGAGAATGGCTCCACACAGGAAGCTGAGCAATGCTGCAAGGAGTGAGGAAAGGTGAGTATAAAAGTTTATTTTTTTCTGTTCCATAGGATACAGGCCATATACCAGGATGGGGGTATATAGCAGGATGAAGGCATATACCAGGATGGGGGTATATTATGAGCAGGATGGGGGTATATAGCAGCCTGGGGGTATATTATGAGCAGGATGGGGGTATATCATGAGCAGGATGGGGGTATATTATGCGCAGGATGGGGGCTATATAGCAGGATGGGGGTATATATCAGGATTGGGGTATTTATCACGATGGGGTATAGAGCAGGATGGGGGCATATAACAGGATGGGGGTATATAGCAGGTTTGGGGTCTATAGGAGGATAGGGGGGTATTTATCAGTATGGGGGAATATAGCAGGATGGGGGTATATGTCAGGATGGGGGTATATAACAGGATGGGGGTATTTACCAGGATGTGGGTATATAGCAGGATGGGGGAATATATCAGGATGGGGGCTATACCAGGATGGGGGTTTTTATCAGGATGGGGTATTTATCAGGATGACGGCTATACCAGGATGAGGGACATATATATAAGGATGGGGATCATGTACAAGGCAAGAGGATTATTACCAGGATGGGGTACCTTAGTAGAGAATTTGGGGACATTAACCCCATAACTGTCAGCAGCAGATCCTCGCCCCATAACAGTGTGTCATGACCCCATTTTTTGCTTAAAATTTTATTTTCCTATTTTCCTCCTCTAAAACCAGGTTGCGTCTTATGGTCCGGTACATCTTATAGTCCCAAAAATACTTAACTTTTTGCTATCCATATTTCTACTACATGAGGCCTACCATTTGGTGAGGTGTACTGTCTGCTGCCCAGTTATACAAAATGTGAATTGGGACTGCTGCCACATCTACTTTAGTATGAGGAACTATGAAAGTGGCTGGTGTTAGTTTGTCAAGTGGGGAAACTTCTCTTATGTCTGGGCTCACCCATTTGTAAGCAGGATATCCACAAACCAAAAATACTCCTTTTGCGAGAATACAAAATTAGGTTTGAGAGTAAATTCAAAAGCCCCATCATGACTTTATGGTCACACCAAGTATTATTCATTTGTTTTCCATCCATACCAAAAGTGTGTACCATCATCTCTTCCTATGGTTTCTGTAACAACATATCTGCAGACTAGTTCTTTCATTAGTTTCTCTGCAGTTGTTTTAGCATTGGTACTTTGTACCGGGTAGGCTTCCAGGCATCCAGAAAAGAGAGCTACACATACCAGGACATATTCATACACACTTACCTTGAGTAGTTTTATGTAGTCAATCTACAGTCTCTGCATCAGGTAAAATGACCTGGGTGTTTTTCTTCTTTTACTGTTTTACCTGGCCTGTGTTGTGCACAAACAATACAGGATTGTACATGTTTAGCAGCTGTGTGACTGAAACTAGGAGTGATCCATAGGGTATTTACCTGGTTACACATGTGAGCTTTTGAGGCGTGAATTGGGCCATTTGTTACTTGCGCCATCATTGGAAACAGGGACCTTAGGCTGCTTTCACACATCAGTTTTTTGCAATCAGGCACAATCTGGTTTGTGCCTGATGCAACGGATCCGTCTCTGATTGTGTAAAAACTGATGTGACGGATCCGGTAAAAAACGGATCCTTTCTTTTTTTTTTTAAAGGCTGAGAGAGAGACCCCATCATCACCACACCTACACTGGCACTCCCGCACGCACCATCACCGCACATACACCGGCACTCCCGCACGCACCATCACCGCACATACATGGCACTCCCGCACTCATCATCCCCGCACATACACCGGCACTCCCGCACCCATCATCCCCGCACATACACCTGCACTCCCGCATGCACCAATATCCGCACATACACCGGCACTCCCACACGCACCATCCCCGCACATACACCGGCACTTCCGCACCCATCATGCCCGCACATACACCTGCACTCCCGCATGCACCAATATTCGCACATACACCGCCACTCCCACACGCACCATCACCACACATGCACCGGCACTCCCGCACTCATCATCCCTGCAGATACACCGGCACTCCGACACGCACCATCACTGCAAATACACCGGCACTCCCGCACGCACCACCACTGCACCTACACTGGCACTCCCGCACTCATCATCCCCGCACATACACTGGCACTCCCGCACCCATCATCATCGCACATACACCGGCACTCCCACACACATCATCACTGCACATACACTAGCACTCCCGCATGCACCATCACTGCACATACACCGGCACTCCCTCACTCATCATCCCCGCACATTCACTGGCACTCCCGCACTCATCATCCGCGCACATACACTAGCACTCCCGCACCTATCATCACTGCACATACACTAGCACTCCCGCACGCACCATCACTGCACATACACCGGCACTCCCACACCCATCATCCCCGCACATTCACTGGCACTCCCGCACTCATCATCCGTGCACATACACCAGCACTTCCGCACCTATCATCACTGCACATACACCAGCACTCCCGCACCCATCATCACTACACATACACCGGCACTCCCGCACCCATCATCACCACACATACACCGGCAATCCCGCACGCACCATCACCGCACATACACCGGCACTCCCGCACCCACCATCACCACACACACCCCGGCATTATCTCAGTGATGTCCCCGCTGACAGCGCGACTCCCTTCAGTTGCTGCGTGGAGCTGATAGAGAGCGGCGGTGTTCTACTGCCGCTCCTGTCAGCTTCATGTAGCAGAGCTGAGAGTGTTGCGGGACCTCTGTGGATTACGTCAGACCTGGAGGGGTATTTGTGGATTTTAATAAAATGGTTAAAGAGGGTGTTTTTTTGTCTGTTATTCCAAATAAAGTATTTTTTCGGATGTATGTGTTTATTTACTTTCATTTACAGGTTAATCATTGGGGGTGTCTCATAGACGCCTGCCATGATTAACCCCTTATTAACCCGATTGCCACCGCACCAGGGCAATTCGGGATGAGCCGGGTACAGTCCCGGGACTGTCAATTCTAATGGATGCGGCAATTCTGGGCGGCTGCTAGCTGATATTGTTAGGCTGGGGGGCTCCCCTTAACGTGGAGCTCCCCATCCTAAGAATACCAGCCTTCAGCCGTGTGGCTTTACCCTGGTTGGTATCAAAATTGGGGGGGGCCCGCACGCCGTTTTTTTTTAATTATTTATTTATTTTACTGCAAGATATAGACCCGCCCACCGGCACCTGTGATTGGTTGCAGTGAGACAGCTGTCACTTAGTGTGGGGGCGTGTCTGACTGTAACCAATCATAGGCGCCAGTGGGCGGGGGTAAGCAGGGAATACGAGATTGAATAATGGGCGGTCGGCTTTTTCAAATCAGGAGAAGCCGCCGTAGCTTTGTGACAGCCGTGCAGCAAAGCGCTGGTGATCGGTGAGTGGGTGAGAGTGAGTGAGTCAGTGTGAGTGAGAGAGAGTGAGTGAGTCAGTCAGTGTGAGTGAGAGTGAGTGAGTGAGTGAGTCAGTGTGACAGCAGTGCAGCGAGGCACCCATGATCGGTGAGTGAGTGAGTCAGTGTGTGTGAGAGAGAGAGTGATTCTCTGACAAGCAATGAATTATATCACTTCTGGGCATGCTCAGAAGTAAAAACCGAATCCGGTACATGCTTCCGGCGTTTGATGCATGCCACCGGATTCGGTGTGCATAGACTTTCATTATGCACCATGCCACACAGCGCCGCACCCGGCGCGATGCGGTTTTTTTCGCCGCACAAAAAAAAAGTGCCATTCAACGTTCCATCTGGCTGCCGCATGTGCTAAATATGCCGCATCAGTCAAAAAACGGACGGAACGCAAGGCCATGCGGCACAATACGGCGCTAATGCAAGTCTATGCCGAAAAACCGCAACCGGCGGCAAAAAAAAAACAGTTGCGTTTTTTCTGCAAAGCGCCAGATTGTGCCACTCAGCAAAAACCGGATGTGTGAAAGCAGCCTTAGTAAACACAATTTATGCTGTTTTTCCCATACTCCCATCTTTTCCCTGTGTTCCTTCACTGTTTGGAGAGTCTTATGCTGGAGGGATTTTAGGACATCCAGATTCTCTGAGGTTTGGACTTGCTGACTCCCTGTTGCCATCTTCTGTTCCTTAGACTGCTTTACCGCTGCTTTATCATCCTTACTCACCCTTCTATTGCCCACTTCCTCCAGGGCATCACCTTTTGCGTGTGCCTTAACTTTAATTATGCCAACCTAGACTGGTAATAACAGTGCCTTTATTAACTGTTTAACCAATTCTGCATATTTAATGGTCTTAACAGCTCATGGAGGCAAGGCTCAACGTCTCCAGATAGGGTCAAAATCATGGCAGATCACAAACCAGTAAGTTTAATATGAATAGATATTAACTGTTTTACCTTTTGCCGCTCTACATGTCTCAGTGAGTGCCTTCAGATCTTCCTCCTGTGCTGACAAGTGAGGAGGGACTGGCTCAGCTAGGATTACCTCATGTGAGGATACTACTGTTTATCCAGTGTAGAATTGCCCAACCAGATAGTATCTGGAGCCATCTACAAAAACTCAAAATCTACATTATGAACAGATTTATCATAGACATGTGAAAAATCTGCTGTCTCTTGACTATTCAATTCTATGCAGTCATGTTCATGCGTCTTGTCAAAATACTGACCACTTGCTAATACTGTCAACATTTCCCCCTTTTCTGAATCAAACTGCGAAGGGTGGCTTAATTCAGAACATTACAAGTTTTGAGGGCAACATACTCAGAATCATTAGGACAAAATCAAGTACGAACTGTCGGGCAATAGACAGGTGTCTTGATTGGACTTGTACAAGTATAGCATGGATGTCATGTGGGAAGTAAATTATTAAAGGAAAAGCCAGCGTGTTGTCACATGCTTTTCCTAGCAGTACTGCAGCATCCGCTAAAGCATGGACACACGTAGAAGTAGCTGAGTCCAACCATGTTGAGTAGTGAGCTATTGGTCTGTTTTTGTCACTGTGTTACTCTATTAGGACTGCTCTAGCATGACCTCCTTGTTCAGTGCATAAAAATAAAAAATTCTGGAAATAATTTGGAATGCTTAGGTGTGAGATTGTCACAATGAGTAGTTTGAGAGAATGGAAGATATCAATAGCTTCCTGAATGAGATCAAAGGGGTCTTATGGGAGACGGTCATATAAATGTTGCATCATTTGGGAAGCAGACCTTATCCAAGACCTGCAATATGACACTAAACTCAAAAGGGTGCAAAGCTGTCTGTGTGACCTGGGAAGGATAGATTTTAAACTGCTTGTTTCCTTTCCTCAGTCAGGAGTCTTGTACCTTCAGAAAAACGTTACCTTTTGTTAACAGCACTGTAATTTGTCACGTGAAACTTTGCAACCATTCTTTTTTAGGAAGCATAGCAAAAAACCTGTGGCTTCCTTGCAGGATGTCTAGGCTGGACAACAGAGCAAATGGTCCACATACTTGTCACGCCCCCGGTGTCCTGGCACCGCTCCTTATTCACTGATCCGGTCCCGGTGTCCCGGCGCTGCTCCGTACCCACTGATCCGGTCCCCATGCTCACCGACCGTGGCCGTGGCTCCCGCTTCTGCTCCCCTGCGTCCCCCGTGCTTACACTCTGCCTCCGGCTCCTCTACACCCTGTCCCCAGCCTCCTGTGCTTGCCTCTGGCTCCCAGGCTTTGCACATGTGCATTAGGGCGCGGGCATGCTCATTCACCTTTTCTTAAAGGGCCAGCATCCCTGGAACAGGATATGGCTGATTACAGGTGCAGGGTATAAAAGACTTCCTGTTACATATGGGCGGTGCTTGTTCAACAAGTTCTCACAGCTTAGTATCTAGTGATAGTGTTCAAGCCCTCTGTGTTCTGTTCCTGGATTAACCCTGTCTCTGTCCTCAGAACCTGACACCCGGTGTGTGCCACAGCTGGTCCGGCTCCCTGGAGATTCCCCGGTGTCCGTTTGCAGTGGACCTCTCCATCGTCCCTCTGCTTCACTTTGCAACCAGCTCTGGATTACATCTGAAGTCTCCAGCCTGCACTCGTCACTGGTCCCGGACTCCACCTGCTGTCTTCACCCGGCTCCGGTCATCCGTTCTGATTCCCTCCGGTCCAAAGTCATCAGGGGACTGGCCTCAGTATTTCCTCCGGACTTTCCAAGGACGCCCCCGGTATCCCGCCTGTGTTCCGGCCACTGTGCATCTAGGCCCTCTGGGGTGGTCGCCAGACAGTCCCTGTATAGGGGTTCACTCCTGGTGGCTTCCCTGGGGGAGTCCGGTGCATGGCCCAGTGGATCCACTCATGGACTGAACTTAACAATACTGCAATTGCATAACCATTGGATGAGGCGGTTGCCAGTGCTCCAGGATTCCTGCCGTTCGTTTAGAATAAATGGTAGGTGAATTCATTCCTCCTTGCGTCAGAATCCTTCAGTACTACTGTTTCCCTTTATCTGTGAAGACAAAAATATACTGACAGTCAAAGTGTTGAGGCAAAGAGAAGAAAAACGGAAATATCAAATGGTCATAAGTATTCAGACCCTTTACTCAGACATTCATATTTAAGTCACATACTGTCCATTTCCTTGTGATCCTCCTTGCGATGATTCTACTCCTTTATTGGAGTCTAGCTGTGTTTTATTAAACTGAAAAGCCTTGATTTGGAAAGGCACACACCTGTCTATAGAAGACCTCACAGCTCACAAGCATCTCAGACCAAATGAGAATCATGAGGTCAAAGGAACTGCTCAAGGAGCTCAAAGATAGAATTGTGGCAAGGCACACATCTAGCCAAGGTTACAAAAGAATTTCTGCAGTACTTAAGTGTTGTGAATGTCATCCGAGTGGGTGCTGGTGTGGAGCTCCCTCTGGTGACCAAGAATAGTAATGAAGCTGAGTCTGAATCTGTGACTCAAACAGGTGTTGGAATTAATTAGGAATTCAGGAAGTCCTATTGCAGATCAGCCTAGTGTATTTAGGAGAGCAGTTTCTGCCTAGCGGCCGCCGGTGGTGAGTATTTCCTGCTGCTTCTAAGATGCCTGGGAGTTTTCCCTTCATCTTCTCCCATTTATTCTGTGCCTCAACCTACTCCAGATAAGTTTACTAGTTTCTGTGCTTAATTGCTGGAATTGAAATTAAGGGTGTTTCTGCTTATTCTATTTTGTTCTGTGTTTTGGTTCCTTGTTTGTGAGGATCTGGCTCTCTGCTTTTTGTGAGCCGGGCAGTTCCTCCAGCAAGAAAGGGAGTTTGCTCCCTGTTCATGTTTATCAACCCTATTTTAAAATGTGCAATTTTTATTAATATTCATTAAAATGTACCCACAAACAGACACACAAACATAAATGAGAATGGATCACGATATCCATGTAAATAACCAAGGAATTTTATATACACACTCACTTTAGGAAAAGGAAGGAAAACTAATATAGCCCTATAAGGGTAGTGTATCCCTACCTAACAACGGAGGGTATGACACCATAAGTTACCGGGCGCCCCCGTTCCACGTCGGCTCTCCCTCTCCCTGACCCTGATATAGGGATGGGATGGAAAGCCCTATAGTGGTGCTTGCACAGTACAATATATATGAGTTCCCAAATGGTAATACTCTTCCCTGTATTGTTTTCCTTAGATCAAGAAGGTATCAATTTACTGATCTACAACCAGGAATTCCTATTCATGATACTAGCACTGTACAAGACGTATAGACTTCTATTCCTAATAAATTATCTTTATGCAAGGTAGTGATCCATAAGAGTTATTTACAACCACATATGTTACAGGGTGGTATACCCCACAAGTATATTACAGTCACCTAGAGTCATATCACAAGGGGCTCAGATAATCTCCCCATTATACCCCAGGAGCTGAAAGAAAAATGGGATACAGACACCCCTGCAAATTACTGCAAAATAGAAAAGGTTGCTCCAATCATATTCTATATAATATAGTATAACAGTGAGAAAAGATGAATTACTTCCCTGAGAAGCAGGAATCCAGGCCTGCTAGGCCTCAACGCGTTTCTCCTCTCCCTTTAGAGGTTCATCAGGAGGCTAAGGGGAGACGGCAGCGGGTCCTGTTCAATAACAATCCATGGCTGTTAGCAGCGTTCACGTGCATGAATGAGGTATTTAAAGCATGGCTGCGGGGGAAGGGGCGGTCACATGAACCAATCAGACAAAAGGGCTTCAGTGTCTGCAAGTTTCTACTGCACATGCCTGAAAAAAATCAAACACTAGATGCCTGACACACACTGAGCATGCTCCATAGACCACAAGCCATAGGGCACACAGAGGTCCATGGGAGTGTCAGTGGTGAACTAAGCATCCAGTCATAGCATGATAGGAGTGGCCACATGAAAATGTTTAACCATTGAAGCCACATACAAGCGCGATCACATGACAACGCAGCCAGAGGGCTTCAATGTCTACAGGTTAACACTGCGCATGCCTAAGAAAAGGCAAGCGTTAGGATTTTATAGCACTCACTGCATATGCCCAATTATCACATAGAGCACGGGGCATTAAATAGAAGCACAGATGTCCAGGAGAGTGCCAATAATGCAGGCCACATCCACACACATCAACACTGGTATGGAAATGTGAAAATGTTTTAACAGGTGCGATCACGTGACCAAATTACGTGTCTGAAAAGCGCCACTGCTTCAACACAGTAGGCAATATATATCTAAAAATGTCTTCTGCATATACCCAGCAGCCTGTGGATAACAAGCGCGAGGAAAAAATATGTCATCACAATTGTGACAAAGGGGAGGAGCCAACAAGTGTAGAAAGCATGATGCTGCAAAAATTAATGGATCAAAATCCCCTTCCCCTAGAGATGGTTCATATTATAATGGCCTGATGTAAAAAATTATTACAGCAATTGTGACCACTCGTCCTTCTATAACCTATAGAAGGGGGGCCTCACTAAGGGACCAGTTGGTGCATAGTCTGTACACGAGACCAACTCGAGCTACCGGTGTGGAAATTGCAAGTACTGCAGCTGGATTACAGTTACGAAATCTTTCTTCAGCGCCATTACCGGTAAGCAGTATGAGATAAGAGACTTCGCCAATTGTAAATCAAGTGGAGTGGTTTATATGGCCACCTGTAGTTGCCCCCTAAACTATGTGGGCAAAACGATAAGAGAGGTCCGAAGACGCATTGGTGAGCATATCGGTGACATCCGACAGAAGAGAGATACACCCCTGGCTCGTCACATCTGGGAGAGCCATGGTGGGAATGAAAAGTGCGTAACGTTTGTGATATTGGAAGTCATCCGCCCTAACCTCAGGGGTGGTGATTTGGATAGGAGAATCCTACAGGAGAGTCAGTGGATTTTACGCCTTAGGTCCCAGACGCCCTTGGGTCTTAATGAAAGGCTTTCCTTCTCCCCCTTTCTTTAATTGTCTGGTTCTGTTTAAAGGAGCCCTCTGAGTGTTGCATGTGATCTTTGCTGTAGTACTGGGCTGGTGTTTCAACCTTCTGGACGGTGTTATTGGGTTGAATACTTATGATAGAACCTTATGCGCCCCCGTTATCGACTCGGATTTTGTGAGTCACGGCAGTTTATCTCTGGAATTTTTCATTGAGCTATGGTCTCTTTTCTTATTGCCATTAAGAGACTCTTTATAGGCATGAGTAAGGGTAAGGGGTTGATTTTAGTGTCTTTCAATAGTGTCTAGGTCTGTCTGCAGGGGCAGCTTGGTGTAGTTTATAGGGCTATATTAAGTCTGAAGATTGTTCTGCTTTTGGTCCCAGTCAGTAAGGTTGGATGTATACACTCCATCCTTCCTGTATTGATAAAATCATTAAGGCCCCTTTAATATTATTTTTCTACACCAGGCCTTTACAATATGACCCCCCTTAGGGAAGGGGATTTTGATCCATTAAGTTTTGCAGCATTATGCTGTTTATACTTGTTGGCTCCTCCCCTTTGTAATAATTGTTATACTAATTTTCTACATCTTTGTCACAATTGTTGTAATAATTTTTACATCAGGCAGTTGTAATATGACCCCCCCCAGGGGTAGGGGTCTTTGATCCATTAATTTTTGCAGCATTATGCCATCTACATTTGTTGGCTCCTCCCCTTTGTCATAATTGTTGTAATAATTTTTACATCAGGCCGTTATAATATGACCCCCCCTAGGGGAAGGGGATTTTGATCCATTATTTTTTGCAGCATTATGCTATCTACGCTTGTTGGCTCCTCCCCTTTGTCACAATTGCTGTAATAATTTTTTACATCAGGTCATTATAATATGAACCATCTCTAGGGGAAGGGGATTTTGATCCATTAATTTTTGCAGCATCATGCTTTCTACACTTGTTGGCTCCTCCCCTTTGTCACAATTGTTATGACATATTTTTTCCTCGCGCTTGTTATCCACAGGCTGCTGGGTATATGCAGAAGACATTTTTAGATATATATTGCCTACTGTGTTGAAGCAGTGGCGCTTTTCAGACACGTAATTTGGTCACGTGATCGCACCTGTTAAAACGTTTTCACATTTCCATACCAGTGTTGATGTGTGTGGATGTGGCCTGCATTATTGGCACTCTCCTGGACATCTGTGCTTCTATTTAATGCCCCGTGCTCTATGTGATAATTGGGCATATGCAGTGAGTGCTATAAAATCCTAACGCTTGCCTTTTCTTAGGCATGCGCAGTGTTAACCTGTAGACATTGAAGCCCTCTGGCTGCGTTGTCATGTGATCGCGCTTGTATGTGGCTTCAATGGTTAAACATTTTCATGTGGCCACTCCTATCATGCTATGACTGGATGCTTAGTTAACCACTGACACTCCCCTGGACCTCTGTGTGCCCTATGGCTTGTGGTCTATGGAGCATGCTCAGTGTGTGTCAGGCATCTAGTGTTTGATTTTTTTCAGGCATGTGCAGTAGAAACTTGCAGACACTGAAGCCCTTTTGTCTGATTGGTTCATGTGACCGCCCCTTCCCCCTCAGCCATGCTTTAAATACCTCATTCATGCACGTGAACACTGCTTACAGCCATGGATTGTTATTGAACAGGACCCACTGCCGTCTCCCCTTAGCCTCCTGATGAACCTCTAAAGGGAGAGGAGAAACGCGTTGAGGCCTGGCAGGCCTGGATTCCTGCTTCTCAGGGAAGTAATTCATCTTTTCTCCCTGTTATACTATATTATATAGAATATGATTGGAACAACCTTTTCTATTTTGCAGTAATTTGCAGGGGTGTCTGTATCCCATTTTTCTTTCAGCTCCTGGGGTATAATGGGGAGATTATCTGAGCCCCTTGTGATATGACTCTAGGTGACTGTAATATACTTGTGGGGTATACCACCCTGTAACATATGTGGTTGTAAATAACTCTTATGGATCACTACCTTGCATAAAGATAATTTATTAGGAATAGAAGTCTATACGTCTTGTACAGTGCTAGTATCATGAATAGGAATTCCTGGTTGTAGATCAGTAAATTGATACCTTCTTGATCTAAGGAAAACAATACAGGGAAGAGTATTACCATTTGGGAACTCATATATATTGTACTGTTCAAGCACCACTATAGGGCTTTCCATCCCATCCCTATATCAGGGTCAGGGAGAGGGAGAGCCGACGTGGAACGGGGGCGCCCAGTAACTTATGGTGTCATACCCTCTGTTGTTAGGTAGGGATACACTACCCTTATAGGGCTATATTAGTTTTCCTTCCTTTTCCTAAAGTGAGTGTGTATATAAAATTCCTTGGTTATTTACATGGATATCGTGATCCATTCTCATTTATGTTTGTGTGTCTGTTTGTGGGTACATTTTAATGAATATTAATAAAAATTGCACATTTTAAAATAGGGTTGAGATTACATGTTAGTCCCTTTTTGAGCACTCTACCCATCTATTTAACTCTGTTAGTTCCTGTTCATGTTTGGATTATTTGCACTTTAGAATATTACTTGTTCTGTTATTTTGTCTCTTCCTATTATATCTGCAGTTCTGTTTAAAGTGTCTGGCAGAAGAGTATCTGATATAGTAGGGGAGAGACCGTGTGGTCTTAGGATTTTTATTTATCAGGTGTTTGGTATTTTTTGCAGGGTTTTTTGCTGGCCGCAATGAGTTTTCTTTCCTGTTTTGTTGTATCTAGTAAGTCGGACCTCACCTTTGCTAATCTATATTTTCTATCTGTGTATTGTGTTTTCTTACATCACCATCGTTGCATGTTGGGGGCTTGCTATTTCTTTGAGGACTGATCCGAGGAAAGTTAGCATTCCTCATTTCTATCTTTGAGGTGTAGCAAGTTTCTCCGGCAGTGACGAGGTGTCTAGGTGTGTTAGGAACATCCCACTGCTACTTATAGTGTTGTCCAATAGATAGGAGATTGCAGTCAGCTTAGTTTCCAACTACTCTTGTGGTTTTGTTTTTTCCTGATTAATGGGATTTTTGTGATCATCCACAGTTACCAGTTCATAACACTTAAGGTTCCAAAGAACACAGTGGCCTCCATAATACTTAAATGGAAGCAGTGTGTGCCCACCAAACTCTTCCTAGACCTGGCCATCCAGCCAAACTGAGCAACTGTGGGAAAAGAACCTTGATGAGAGAGGTAAAGAAAAACCCCAAGATCATTATGACTGAGCTCCAGAGATGCAGAAGGGAGATAGTTCCACAAAGTCAACTATCACTGCAGCCCTCCACCAGTCGGTCACTACCATGACAACCATCGGCTCCCCGTGATTGCATCACGGGGCCTCCAATGGCGATGGGGAAAGGCGTGTTCCACGCTGCAGCACTTTAAATTGTGCTATCACATTTTGACAGAGCGATTTAACCCCTTAACGACCCATGACGTACTAGATACGTCATGGATCGTTTTCCGGTAAGCCCCGCCCCCTGCCGCCGGCGGGCGGCGGCGATCGGCGCACATATCAGCTGTTATCAACAGCTGATATGTGTGCCTGCTAGCCGCGGGTGGAATCGCTTCCACCCGCGGCCATTAACCCCTTACATTTCGCTGCCAAAGTCTTGGCAGCGATATGTATATGGGCGCCGCCATTACAGTGACTTACCCCGCCCCCGCCGGAAGTCACGTGACATGATCACGTGACTTTCGGCGGTTGCCATGGTAGCACAGGGTCATGTGATGACGCCTGTGGCTAACATGAGTCACTTCCTCTCAATGCCGGAATACAGCCGGCATTGAAAGTGAAGCAGCAAATCTGCAGTTCTCAGCTCTGTAGCTGAGATCTGCAGATTGTGCAAAGCGATCAGATTGCTGATCGCTATAGCCCCCTAGGGGGACTAGTAAAATAAAAAAAAAAGTAAAAAAAAAAGTTTTAAAAAATTAAAAAAAAATAAAAAAACCTAAAAGTTCAAATCACCCCCCTTTCACCCCATTGAAAATTAAAGGGTTAAAAAAATAAAAAATACACACATATTTGGTATCGCCACGTTCAGAAATGCCCGATCTATCAAAATATAAAATCAATTCATCTGATCAGTAAACGGCGTAGCGGCAAAAAAATTCCAAACGCCAAAATTACGTTTTTTGGTCGCCGCAAATTTTGCGCAAAATGCAATAACAGGCGATCAAAACGTAGCATCTGCGCAAAAATGGTACCGTTAAGAACGTCAGGTCAAGACGCAAAAAATAAGTCATCACTGAGCCTCAGATCCTGAAAAATGAGAACGCTACGGGTTTTGGAAAATGGCGCAAAACGTGCGCCACGTTTTTCGGACAAGCTTGTGAATTTTTTTTAACCCCTTAGATACAAGTAAACCTATACATGTTTGTTGTCTACAAACTCGCACCGACCTGAGGCATCATACCCACACATCAGTTTTACCATATAGTGAACACGGTGAATAAAATATCCCAAAAACTATTGTACAATCCCAGTTTTTTTGCAATTTTTCCGCACTTGGAATTTTTTTGCCATTTTCCAGTACACTATATGGTAAAACTTATGGTTTCATTTAAAAGTACAACTCGTCCCGCAAAAAACAAGCCCTCATATGGCAAGATTGATGGAAAAATAAAAAAGTTACGCCTCTCGGAAGAAGGGGAGCAAAAAACAAAAACGCAAAAACGGAAAGTGCCCGGGGGCTGAAGGGGTTAAGGGGTTAACAGGCGCAAATGTCTGCTGTTGAAATCAGCAGACATGTGCAGGGATTGCTGCCGGCTCACCACAGCAGCAGGCGGTGATTACCCTTTCATGATTTAGGACTTATTGGTACGTCCTCTGTCATGAAGGGGTTAAAGTGTAACCATCGTTTACATTTTTATTTCATAAATCAAAACTGAATATGAAGCTAATCAATTTTGCAATATATTATCAGAGAAATTTGCTTCTTTCTCTGCCAGAATTGATCAGTCATTATCAAAGGTAAAATCTTTATTCACTGAAGACAGACTTTCATATTACGAGATAGGAGAAGGAAGCAAATTTGTCTGATATATATATATATATATATATATATATATATATATATATATACATATATATATATTACAAAGTTGCTTATTTTCATGTGTACTATTGATTTATGAAATAAAGATTAAAATGATGGTTACGCTTTAAGTAACGTCCTTTTTTAGTCAACTGTTTACCGAACACATATTTAATGAATAATTAGATTTACCTGTGGTTAAATTCATGTTCATTCAAATTTTGTAATTAAACTTTAGCTTTGCTCCTAAGACTTTCATTTTTGCCAAATGACATTGAATGAATTTGTTAGGAAAGTTACTTTTTTGGGTGTGCAAAATATCACATTTTGTTTGCAATGAATGGCCCACATTTGTGAGAGTATTTTGAAGTATGATGTCTCATAGAAAACTAAAGTATTTCTGACAAAAATATTAGTATATTGTCATTTATGCTGACCACTGTATCCTGGCGCACACAGTGCTGCTGAACTTTTTGATTTGGTTTTACAGTATCTTATTTTGTGCTATTACCTGGACTTTCATCTTCTCCACAGCAGATCAAGAACCTTGGACTAAAATTTCTATACTTTGTTACTGATCTTCCGTAAGCTCAAGTTCTTTCTATCATCTGTGATGTTTTTGATTTATTCTATAAAAAAGTCTTGCTTTCTTTTATGCCACTATCCGAATTTCCATCTGCTGCACAGCTGGTCCCAGTCTATCAGATAATTTTTGGATTTCCATTGCTTTTCTGTTTATATATTCCAGTTTACACTGAGTGGTCCAGTTTATTTCAAGGTTCTGGAGGTCGCTTTGCAAAATTCATAAAATCTTAGACTTTTTCTTTGCTTACCAATCCCAAAGTAATCAGAAAACCCAGAGTATCAATCAGACTTTGGACCAAAATCTTTAGATTTTCCCTAATGCCGACCAGATTTGCTTCCTTGGACTGAATTTCCTCACAATAATTCAATGTCTGAATTTTCTGGAAAATCTTCCTTTGTCACATTCTTTTGATCAACAGACTCATCTTCCTTTGCAAATTACATCTAAAAGTCAATTCCTTGCCATGAACAGTGTTTCATGGAACATCCAGAATATCCATGTAATTTGGAACAAGACGCAATCAAATTTGGCAGTTGCCACTAGTAAAGCAAAGTGTGATTATAAACACAAATGGCCTACTCCCAATATCTACCACGGTGATAAAAAAAAAATTATTTAAAGTCTACCTGCAAAAAGCTGGCTTGAAGGTTCATCTACCCATTTTTAAACTGCTCTCCACATTGGAGATTCCCAATACTTTTCTTATTTTCTTATCTTCATTCATTGGTTCTTCTCTAAATATTCTCAATAATATCATATAATTATTTTAGCATTGTCTGCTTCTACTTCTACCTCTTATCATGACAGAAACTATGTAGAGTAGAATATGTAATTAACCAAATTCTGGAATGTAAGAAACGTTGTGTGCATAATCTCCACTTTTTTGACTAGAAGTGACATGGTCCAAAGAGTGATGCTGGATTCTGAAAAAGGATATTACTGTTTTTTTTCGATTATAAGAATCACTTTTCCTTCCAAAAATTTGGTGAGGAAAATGAGGGGTGCATGTTATCATGCAAATTTAGCTTACCGGGAGGTGGAGAGTGGATGCTGTGCTATCTGCGGTGGGGGCTGTGATAGCTGCAGTGGCCACTGTGCTGGCTGCGGTGGGGCCTGTGTGGAGCAGGGCGGTGTAGCGGGTGATATGCTCTCTCGGCGGTGTAGGTTTCAACTTATGGAGTCGCCGTGTGTGTAGATTTAGCTCTAGGCTCAAGATCTCATCTGTATACGTGCCGTCTCCAGCCTACTGATCTCCTGACAGCGGACTTAAGGAAAACGGTGCCCGGAGGTGGCGCATGCGCAGATGAGATCTTGGCTTGTCACTGAGCTGAAAATTCAATCTGTGCACATGCCGACTCCGGGTGCCATTTCTTTGAAGCCCGCACCACCGACAGAGCATCTGTGACACCCACCACACTACCCTGCTCCACACAGCCAGCATGGCGCCCGCAGCCAGCACAGCCCCCACCGCAGCTAGGACAGCCCCCACCACAGCGCCTGCAGCATCGCCCTACTCCTGAACTGCCCTGCCTCCTGTGACCCCGCTCCACCACCATTGCTGCCCCCCTCCGGTAAGACACCACGAGAGTATAAGACAGACCTCCTTTTTTTTTTACTTTTTTATCTCTAAATTTGGGGTGCGTATTATAATCCAGTGCATCTTATAAAATGAAAAAAACGGTAATAATTCAACTTTGCTCAAAAAGTTTTATTCCAAGCAACCTCTTCCTTTTTTGATAGACTCTACTTAGAATGGAGTACTGTTGTTTATCTGTTCCAGCTCAATATTCGTGCATGTCAGATTGCCATGATAGCATAGCCCATACTTCTTATAACATTCTTTCAGGCTGTTTGAGTATTCAAGAAGTAGTATACTGTTATCACGTGCTCATTTAGCAGAGCCAATTAACTAACCATAATTTGTTATCACTGGGCTCTGCTGAATAATTCAGAAAAGCATGCCAAGGAACAAACACACCTTTGCTGTCTCAATGTGCGGTCCGCTCACTCCCCTCTACTACATCAAGTTACCTGTCTGCCAATTTGGTTCTGCTGTTCCCATGTGATGTCCGCATACTTGGCCCTACTACATAAAAGTGTCTCTATGCCAACTCAACTATACTTTTCCAAGATGTATGTTTGCAATTCTAAAGTGTTGTGCAAAACACTCAGATCTGTAACCTTAAAGGGAATCTGTCACCAGGATTTTGCAATGTAAGCTGACAGCATGCTGCGAGGGTTAAAAAAGTAAAAACATTTGTGCTTCTCTTATCTGTGTCTGAGCTATGTTTTACTCATTCTAAAGGATTTATTGCTCTGTGATTAGCATTGGTGTGACTCAGTGCCTCTTGCAGTCTGCCACGCCACCTGTTGTGATTGACACCTCACAGTCAATGCACAATCTCTATTGAGAGCCTGGTGTGGGCAGGGACAGTTTCCATCTCTTCAACACTCAATTCTGAGGTAAAGTCAGAACAGCTGCACACAGTGATCTAAGATAGAAGTGGTTACTTTCAGAATCTCTTTACCAACAACATGCTGCTCTCAGACAAAGTAGCAAAAACCTGGTGACAGATTCCATTTAAAATGCCTCTCACTTTTTGGGTTGTGCTGTTTCAAACTGTCATTCAACACACTCAGCTCTACAAGTTCAAGGTCCCTGTCTGCTTATCTGGCTCTGCTGTTCCAAGATGCTCTCCACAAAGTCAGTTCTACTACATCTACGTGTCTATGTGTCAATCTGAGTTTGCTGTTTCAAGGTACTGTAATGTGAGTGTGATAACATACTCACTGATCACTGTCTTCTCTGGTTTCCGCTCTGGTCCCCTGTTGAGTTAAGTGAGAGCTGTTGTAGATCATGCTAAGTTATATGTGTGAGCTAAAAGGTGGTTTACGATGTAAGGCTTTTGAGAATCAGAATAAGGCTGAAACACATAGCATAGTGTGATCTGGAGAGACAGAATGGACCTCATGTCATTCATAAGAGGGCAGAATGGCACTCGGAACTTGAAGAGGATAGTGATCGGTGAGTATGTAAGAACATTTACACTGCCTGCATTAATATTTACATTGGTTTAGAGAATAAAAAAATAATTGAAATGCTTCTTTAACATACTTATGTAGCGCCCCTGAAGCCATCAGGAGCTACAAGGTACTGCATCCTGTCAAAGATGCAGGCCCTACCCCCAGGAACCCGGAAGACCAGTGACGGTAACAGCAAAACACATTATAATCCCAGTTTTTCCCTTCCTCAAAGACTGGTGACAGACTAGACTTGGACCCAATGGATGGCCACCCAGTGGTGGAGCCGATCCAGTCCACTAGACGACAACCAAGTGGGAGGGGTCAGACAGTCAGGCAGAGAGTTGGAGTCTGTAAGTGGAAGTGAGAGGAGACGGACGTGACCGCATTGACGGGAGTGTGTCATGGTGACCTGAGAGCCCAGACATGTGGTTGCCGGTGGAGTATGGTGAAGTGCTCCCGGAACCATATCACCAACGGGGTACAGAATCCTAGGTCAGGCAAACGCTCCAGGCAGACCTCATAAAACCTGCACAGTGAGGGGACCATCTAGGACCTCACTGACCAAAAAGTTCAGGGGCACCAGCAGTGACGGGAGAACCAGGGACTGGAACCAAACACCGACCCTACAGGCTTTAAACTGCCCGCTGTACGGACTAAAGACTGAGAGACTACAAGGAGGGGACCCCAAGATGCTCCAAGCCACGGGGACCCACCAACTAGAGAAGGGTGCAGGGGAAAGAAGCCACCAGGTCACCAAACCAGCACTGGGACTAAGGGGACCAGTGGTAAAGACCAGCCTTCCTCCAGGTACCAGTCACCAATCCACTGTGAGTAAAGAACCCAGTTACAACGCAATACCGTGTGTGACCTACCTTCTTTCTGCACCTAATTCCATCACCTAACCACTGGGGCCCCGGCCCTACTTGCGAAGGACCCAACGCCCAGGTTGCCAATAACACCAGCCCCAGCTGTGAGAAACTGTGGAGCGGCAGTTCCATCAGTAGTTTAACCGCAACCCGCAAGTGGCGTCACAACAAAAACTTTATAAACAATCCTCTGTATATAATCCCCCTTTAAAAGTGACCCCCAGGGTCACGGGACCGGGCAACGCCCAGCCAGTGAACTGTTCCCCGTATATATATATATATATGGCCCGGGAACGAGTACCCCATAGCCCTGGGGCGGGACACTTATCCACCATATTAGGCATTTCATAATGTCAGACCAAATATTTACACAGTTCTATATACCATTCAACATATCCAGTTTGCGCCGTCTAGCATATCCAACTCTACCGATTCTTCCTGTTACGTATGTGGTCGGGCCTATCGAATTTTGCTCCATCAACGCCTGTGGTTTAACCTGTTCATCCTGACCTATGGCTTATCTAATCCACCTTATGAGGTGAGCCATAATACACAATTCATAATGGTGCCACAAGTCTTAATATTCAGTGCTTGGTTTGGTTGGAGATTTCATCCAATGCAGCTTTTGAGAGGAAGAAAACAGGTATTAAATGTTAATGTTAAAAATCCTGTCATCAATCAGCCGTCTTCTGGAAATTGTATTTGGTTTGGAATTTAATAATACATAATTTAAAAAATAGCAATTATGTTTCTCCCTTCCTGAAATAGATGTTGATGCATCAAGCACCTGCTTAACAGTTGGGAATATCATATGGAATGACATTATTTGAGAGCAATGGTAAACCACATGCATACTGGGCCTAAAATATATTGCAGACTATTAATCTGGTATGAAAACACTAAACAGCCAAGACCAACAACAGTTATGTCAAAAGTCCTGACATGGATATTTTTCTGTATTAGATCATACATGTGGGATAACTATCAGCGGAAATATTGAACTATTTATTCTGTTTATTATACAGCTCCCAACCCAGAACTTTTCTGTTTTTGTAAAAAATAATTAACATAAAATATTTCTGTTAATTAAACCTTGATGGAAATGTTAATTTTCAAGAGCTTCACACTTAGACATGAGGAAAATGTTAAACTTTTTCTGGGACATCAATGAATAAGACGCAATTAAGATCATCATAAGAGAAAGTAGAATCGTTGCACATGCTATTGTATAAAAGTCCTTGCTGTATTTTAAATGCATAAAAGGTGAGCAGGTCCGAGACCAGATGCTGGCACTCCGGAGAACGACGGCTGTTTCGCGTTGCTGCGCTTCTATGGGTAGTGCGAAACGGCTGTCGTCCTCTGGAGTGCTGCATCTGGTCTTGGATCTGCTCACCTTTTATGCATTTATAATAAAGCAAGGACTTTTATGCAACAGAGTCTGCCACGATTCTACCTTCTCTTATGATGATCTTCGCTGGACTGGTTCCCTTCTAGTGACACCGCTGTACAGAGCCTTGGTGGTTGTTGTTGCACCTCCTGTCCCTCGCAGAATTGAATCAGGTGACCCGGTGTTGTGATACTGCATCTGTTTTTCTTGTATAAGATGCAACTAACTCTTTCTTCATTGACTGTGCTAAATTTTACCAGTTAATTTCTTCTGAAACCTTGGGCAAATACTCATGGTCCAAGAGCTAAAGTATTCACAGAACTCAACACACATGCCAGGAGAAACATATTTTTGTGTATGTACAGTCACTCGGACTCTAGGTGAATGCGCAGGATTTCAATACAGTCCTGGTACCTATTAATCAGCAATGTCAGTCAAGGAAGAGGGAGGTGGCCATACATTTATAACAAGTATGTGTGCAAATGCAAGAAAGCCAGCTTAACTTTCCTTCATCATGTTAGACAATCAATCCAGGGAGTTCCTCAAGGAGAGGGTGGAAGCAGCACCCGGTAAATTGGAGATAAGGCAATAGAATCCAGTGGTAATCCAAAATCCAGATAAAATTTAGCTTTTATTGAATACATATAAAATCTGAAGTCAGTTCATCTAAAGGCAATAAAAATTAATATAGATGACAAGAGTGGAGGTGTAATCTAAATGCATGGACTACGCGTTTCAGTTGCTGAAACGCGTAGTCTGTGCATTTATATTACACCTCCACCCTTGTCATCTATAGTAATTTTTATTGCCTTGAGATGAACGGACTTCAGTTTTTTATATGTATTAAATAAAAGCTAAATTGTATCCGGATTTTGGATTACTGCTGGATTCTATTGCCTTTCCGCCAATTTATAACAAGTAGGTAGGAAGGTGCTACATCTACCACTAGGCTACATCAAGTGTGCACCAAGCTCCACATTAACACATTTGAATAAATGAAAGCACTAAGGCCTCATGCACACGTTGAGTATTTGGTGAGTTTTTTATCTCAGTATCAGTAATCCAAAACCAGGAATGGAGTAATCAGAGCAAACGTACAATAGAAACACGAGCAAAGCTTCTCTATTTTTTTCCCACTCCTGGTTTCAACGTACAAATACTGAGGTAAAAAAACCTCACCAAATACTCAACATGTGCATGAGGCCTAAAGAGGTACAATTTATTGAAGGAAAAAAACCTCTTTAGGCCACGTGAACACGTATATTTGATGATTTTTTTACCTCAGTATTTGTAGCCAAAATCAGGAGTGGAACAATCAGACGAAACGTATAATAGAAACAAGGGCACCATTTCTATATTTTTCACCCATTCCTGGTTTTGGCTACAAATACTGAGGTAAAAAACTCATCAAATAATCAATGTGTATATATGGTCTAAGAAGGCACAATTTATTGAAGGAAAAAAAAATCTCTTTAGGCCACGTGCACAAGTTGAGTGTATGAATTTTTTTACCTCAGTATTTGTAAGCCAAGGACAGGAGTGGATAAAAAAAATACAGACGTGGTGCCCGTGTGTCTATTATACTTTTCCTCTGATTGTTCCTTTCCTGATTTTGGCTACAAATACTGAGGTAAAAATCTCACCAAATACTCAATGTGTGCATATGGCCTAATTGTACATTGTAATCAGTGTTTAATCCCGTATGAGGTGCTGTGATTAGTTTGGACATTTATTTTGTGCTGACAGACTCCCTTGAAATTTGTGCGGAATTTGGGGACCTCAGTGTATGCACAGAATTGAAAGTTTACCTAAGGCCTCTTTCACATGTACGTGCCTCCAGTACGTGTTTGGCAGTTTTCTCATGTACCGGAGACACGTACACACGCGGACCTATGTATTCCTAATGTTTAGGACACACGGAAGTATTTTCGAATGGAACGTATGTCCGTTCCGTACTTACGTGTGTCCGTGTGTTTCTCACGCCATGTCCGTTTTTCTCCAGCATCACAGGTGTCACACGGAACGCAAACATGTCACACGTAACACTAACGGACCACACGGATGTGTTCCGTGTGACACGCACCGGAGAAAAGACATATGTCTGTGAGAAAAAAAAAATTACTCACCTTCTCCTGCCCTCCTGTCTCTGCCGCTGCTGTCACTTACTTCCGACCCCCGCTCATTATGCTCATTGAATATTCACTTCACTGCGGCCGGAAGCAGCAGCAGCGGGGAGTCGATAGGACCGGAGACCAAAGATCAGCACCACAGACAGCGACGCCAGGGATAGGTGAGCAGAAAGTTCCCGTTCTCCGTGTGTTATCACGGATAACACACGGAGAAAACACGTAGGCCATGCACATAGCACACCAAGGGCAATATGCACCTTTGATACGTCCGTGAAAAACGTGCGTGTTTTTCAGGGACGTGTAAAAGAGGCCTAATACATATCTGTGTGTCAGTTTACCATTAAAATACTGCAACAAATATCTGCTAAAATCAAGTGCAATATAACAAAAAAAATAAAAACACTAGAGAACACAAATGTAATAGGGATAAAAAACAAATAAGCTATTGAAAATTTGAATATTTGAATTAAAAATAAGAAATATTGTGTTTTTCTGAACTTTCTTCATCCATGGTGCTAGACTAGCAAGCAGCTATACACAATTTCATAATTTCTCTAGATATTAGCAGCTTTCCTGCATTGTAAAAGGCTGATATTCCTTGGCTTACTCCTCAGAATATAGATTACATTTTCTTTTACACAACCTTTGCCCTTTGCGGCATTTTGCTAATCCATCCTAGGGGGGATGCTAGTTGATCTACACTTTTATACGCCAACTGGGCAAAACAGCTGTTGGTAGAATATGTTGCAAGGATGGGTATGAGATTTAGTGCTGTGTATGGAATGTTAAAGATGTGTTAATAAAGCATTGCTACATTCAGTTCCTGTATTAGACATATGAGCCACGCATTTATCGCTGGGAATGCTTCTAAAAAATACTCTCACCATTCCCACATAAACTACAGGCTTTATTAATCTTCATTTTAGTACTCAACGCCAATTATTCTGGGATCAGTAATTCGTTTTCAGATTTCAAAAAAACATTTTCTTTTGTTTCATATAACACTTTAACACAAAATTTTGGTACATAATAGAGAAAATATCTACAGTGCCTACAAGTAGTATTCAACTCCCTGCAGATTTAGCAGGTTTGATAAGATGCAAATAAGTTAGAGCCTGCAAACTTCAAACAAGAGCAGGATTTATTAACAGATGCATAAATCTTACAAACCAACAAGTTATGTTGTTCAGTTAAATTTTAATACATTTTCAACATAAACATGTGGGTCAATTATTATTCAACCCCTAGGTTTAATATTTTATGGAATAACCCTTGTTTGCAATTACAGCTAATAATCATCTTTTATAAGACCTGATCAGGCCGGCACAGGTCTCTGGAGTTATCTTGTCCCACTCCTCCATGCAGATCTTCTCCAAGTTATCTAGGTTCTTTGGGTGTCTCACTATCCAAATATTTATTGTTGATGGATTGACAGAGAGGATATTGAATATACTACAGCCACTAAGAGTTACCATCTGTTCGATACTATATATGCCTGCCAAGGTGTCCCTCTGTATGTAAATTTACAGTATGCGATCTTAAAGCTGTGTAGGTATCCATTTATGCCTTATATCATCATTATTGGTAGACATCTCTGGGGTGTTTGATACAAACCTTTCATATATTGTAGGTCATATATACCCATTATCCCCCCAGTGAATGGATATTGGATGTGACATTCACATATAGGGCATCTCACCCTATTGTTCATCTGTGTTATACGGTATGGGTAAATATTTACCCGTTGAATGAAGGTGATGGCGCCATAATCCTTGATTGGCCTCATCATTTTCAGGTTTTAAATTGGTGTGTGGATCACGGTTTACACTTATTTGGTTCATTTTATACAACCCAATTAAAAGTTAAGTTTTAAATGTCACATGTTGCTATATTCACAGAAATCATACATGTAAGAGTTCGAATCTGCTACCTACTGGTGTTGAAATTTTTGCTATTCCTATATGTGTCTCATGTGGACTTTAATCTTGAGCTCCTTCCACAAGTTTTCAATTGGGTTAAGGTCAGGAGACTGACTAGGCCACTGCAACACCTTGATTTTTTCCCTCTTGAACCAGGCCTTGGTTTTCTTGGCTGTGTGCTTGGGGTCGTTGTCTTGTTGGAAGATGAAATGACGACCCATCTTAAGATCCTTGATGGACGAGCGGAGGTTCTTGGCCAAAATCTCCAGGTAGGCCGTTGTGACGGGTATGCGACAGAGCAGTAAGGGACGCCAGGCCAAGGAACAATCCAAGAAGATTTAATGAGGCAGGGAGCATAAAACATGCAATATTAAAATGGTTCTTTAGAGTCCACACAAAGGAAATAGGTCCGGGGGCGCCAAGGAGAATGCAAAAGTCCTCAAAGTCCAATCGTCCATGTACGGGCGATAAGGAGCTGGCCTTAGCACAGGTCCTCACCCTTCATTCAACAAAGCAAAACTAAAAACTAAAACATGGGGCTGAATCTCCCACCCCTCCTTAGATCCACCCCCTTAACATTTGCTACTTGTAGCTAGAAAAGGGTTCCTAGACACAGCCTCCTGAGATTGTGTACTAGGCAAGCCCCCTGCAGAGGAGAACAATATATATGCAACCCCCCCCCAAATCAAGGACAATAGCTACGGCTGAAGCCTGATTGCAATATGATACAGGCTGGGGGGATATAATGTTACAACCCCTTCCCCCCTCAATTGGTATACGGACTAGTGACCTCAACAGGTCGCTTGTCAAGTACACGTAAACATGGTGGACCTGACTCAGGGCTCTTCTTGCCTGGACAATCCGTCTGCATTTTGGTGTTGGCTGCCCCTTCTGTATTGTATTGTAAAGTTATAGGGTTGAAGAGCCAGGCTCCATCGTAGTAATCGTCCATTGTCCCCAGAGACTCTGTTTAGCCAGGTGAGGGGATTGTGATCAGTAACCACAGTGAATTCTCATCCATACAGATACGGCCGTAGTTTCCTAAGGGCCCACACTACAGCCAGACATTCTTTTTCAACAGTTGCATAGGCCACTTCTCGGTCCAGCAGTTTCCAGCTGAGGTAGGCAATGGGGTGCTCCTCCCCGGCTGCATTCACCTGGCTGAGGACAGCTCCCAGTCCATAAGAAGAGGCGTCCGTCTGCACAATGAATCTCCTCTTGTAGTCTGGAGCAGCCAGAACAGGGTCGCAGACCAAGGCGTCCTTCAGCCAGTTAAAAGCCTCATCACAGGCTGGAGTCCAGATCACCAGCCGGGGCATCGTTTTCTTCGTGAGGTCTGTAAGGGGCTTGGCCACACTGCTGAAATGAGAAACAAATTTTCGGTAATAACTGGCAGTGCCCAAAAAAGCCATAACTTGTTTCTTGGTTTGGGGTACAGGCCAGTCTCTAATAGCCTGGATTTTGGCAGGTTCAGGGCGTAACTTCCCTCCTCCAACTCGATGCCCTAGATATTGGACTTCACCCATCCCCAATTGGCATTTATCAGGTCGAATAGTTAGGCCTGCTGTGAGAATCCGGTCAAGAACAACAGCTACTTGATTCAGATGTTCCTCCCATGTGTGGCTGAAGATGGCGATATCATCCAGGTAGGCACAAGCGAAGTCGCCACATCCCCGGAGGATCTGGTCCACCATTCTCTGAAAGGTTGCAGGGGCGTTTTTCATTCCGAAAGGCATGTTTAGAAATTCATACAGACCAAAGGGGGTTATAAAAGTCGACTTTTCTCTACCTTCCTCCGTCAGGGGAATTTGCCAGTATCCCTTACTGAGATCCAAGGTGGTGACGTATCGTGCCCCAGCTAGCCGGTCTAGAAGTTCATCAATGCGGGGCATTAGGTAAGCATCACTGATGGTATGGTCATTTAGTCGTCTGTAGTCCACACAAAATCGAGTACTCCCATCTTTCTTGGGTACTAACACAACAGGAGAGGCCCAAGGACTATGGGAGGCCTGAAGCACCCCCAGCTGTAACATCTCCTCCAGCTCATGCTGCATGGTGTTTCTAACTGATTCTGGTACCCGGTAGGGAGCCTGTTGTATGGGACGGATGCCCTGAGTGTCCACATGATGTTGGGGAACTGTGGTTCGACCTGGTCGGGATGAGAAAGCACCTGTCTCTGATGGAGCACTCCCAGCATTTGTTTTTTCTGTAAGGAATCTAAGTGATCTCTCAGAGGAACCTGTTCCACAGTGGATGGGGCTCTGGCTGCTTCAACAAGATCAGGTAATGGGTCCTCATCCTCCTGACCATCTTCTGAAGCCAGCCGACAGCTTGCTATCATAGGTAATGTCCGGTCATGGTACTCCTTAATCATATTCACATGAACAGTCCTTTGTCTTAGACCCTGATCATCTAGAGCAAGAAGGTAATTGGTGTCGTTTAGTTTTCTGAGAACCCGGAAGGGACCCTCCCATGTTGTCTGGAGTTTATTTTGCCGATGGGGAACAATCATTAAGACTTGTTGTCCCTCTACAAATTCTCTATAGCATGCTTTGCGGTCATACCATGTCTTCTGTCTGGTTTGAGCCATCCGTACATGATCCTGAGCCAAACTAGGAAGTTGAGCCAGGGTTTCCCGAAGCTTGAGGACATATGGAACAACAGGGGTTCCTGTATCTTCAACTTGCCCCTCCCAATATTCCTTTAGCAGAGTTAAGGGTCCTCTGACCTTTCTTCCATAGAGTAGTTCAAAGGGGGAAAACCCAGTGGACTCCTGGGGAACTTCCCGATAGGCAAACAGGAGATGGGGTAGGTACTTCTCCCAGTCGGAATCACTGTCAGTGAAGGCCCTTAGCATATTTTTCAGTGTTTGATTAAACCGTTCACAAAGTCCATTGGTTTGAGGATGGTATGCTGTAGTTCGAATTGCCCGTACTCCACAGGTGCGCCACAGACACTGCACCAACTCTGACATAAACTGGGAGCCTTGGTCCGATAAGATTTCACTGGGGAATCCTACTCGGGTGAAAATGGTAACAAGGGCCTCGGCCACCTTGGCTGCAGAAATACTTGACAAGGCCACGGCTTCTGGATATCGGGTGGCATAGTCCACAACGGTGAGAATGTACTGCTTTCCAGATTTACTTGGTTTAGCCAGAGGTCCAATGAGATCGACAGCTACTCTTTGAAAGGGTTCTTCTATTATAGGGAGTGGTTGCAAGGGTGCCTTTGGGTGATCTCCGGGTCACCCTCTACGCTGACATATGTCGCAGGTTTGGCAGAAATGCGCCACTGCTTGAGAAATTCCAGGCCAATAGAAAATTTGAGTCAATCGTCTCTCGGTGCGGGTTTTCCCTTGATGGCCAGCAGTAGGAATGTCATGAGCAAGGTGTAATAGGGAAATTCTGTATTTCTGAGGAACAATCAGCTGTTTGCTATAAGTCCAGGGCTTATCTAAGGAGTCAGCGTTGGTAACTCGATATAGGAGTCCATTTTCTCTGATAATTTTTTCCCCATTTTCTCCTAACTGCCCTACTTCAGCCCGAGCTCTAAAGCTAGCCAGGGTGGGGTCAGTCTCTACCTCTTGTCTAAACTGAACTTTATCCCAAGTGACATTCATATGAGACCCACAAGAAGAATCACTCACCGGCTGTAATGGCAGTTCTGGTGGCCTCATTTCCATTGATGGGTTGAACACGTCCACATCTGCTGCTCTCTTTGCTTGACTTCTGGTTATCGCGCCGACAAAGTGGCATTGAAGATTCCCCACATCATTCCCTAGAAGAATGTCTGCAGGAAGGCCGCTCATCACACCAATCGTGCATTGTTTTGCTCCAAAGCCATAATCCAGGGTCACACTCGCTCTTGGAATATATCTCTGGGTACCTCCAGCCAATTCAATAGCAATTCCTGGTCCCTGTTGAATTGCTTCTGGTTGAATTACTCGGGGATCTGCGATGGTGAGAAAAGCCCCAGTGTCACGAAAGCCAACAACTTTTTGGCCATCCAGCACAACCTCCTGTAGATGTTTATGCTGAAGATCAGAAGAACGGGCGGCTGTGGCTCGCACCCCATAGACTCCTGGTAGGGAAGTCAACATATCAGAGTCACTTGGCAAATCATCAGGGAATGAATCCAGCTCTTCTCCTGTTGAGGGTGTCTGTAGATAATGAACAGGCAAAGGGGGTCTGTAACTGTTTTGCCTCTGAGCACCTGGACAGTGAGCTTGCAGATGACCAGGCTGCCCACATCCATAACATCTGAGTTCTATGAGTCTTTCTCCACGTCGTACTCCCAAAGAGGAGGCAGGAGTAGTAGGAGGCACATTCACACGGGGTCCGCCATGTGTTGGTAGTCTATTGGGACGGTGAACATTGGAGGCCAAAGGACAAGGAACCACTGGTGTTGGGGAGCTGGTAGTTTTTTTGTCA
>NC_134353.1:738433042-738434355 GCF_048569485.1 Anomaloglossus baeobatrachus
ATTGTCGGTCAAGAATAACTATGGCGCCCCCTTTGTCAGCTGGTTTTATTATGATTGACTGGTTGTCTTTGAGGCTCTTCAGGGCTCTGGACTCCTCAATAGACAGATTATTCTTAATATGGAGCTCACCCATCTGGATCCTCTTATTCAGTGTCTCAACATCCTGTGAGACTAATGTAATAAAAGCCTCGACGGGATGATAAGTCCTAGGTGGCATATAGGGACTGACTGTTTTAAGTTGTAGATTTTTGGGTGAAAAAATGAAGGAGGAAGTCAGCGGGTCCTCACCAACTGGGTCAATGTAGTCGGTATTGCTGAAATGGGCTTTCAGCCGGACCGACCTGTAGAACCTGTCAAGCTCCTGTTGGACAGTAAAGGTGTCATATTGGGGAGTTGGGCTATATGATAGGCCCTTCTGAAGGACTGAGTGTTCAGAGGGAGATAGGTTGTATGAGGAAATGTTATAGACTAAATTGTCCTCACCTGTGATCTCGTCCACACTCTGTTCTCCCGATAGTTGTGATCTCCGCCTCTGCCCCCTCCTCGTCTTTTTGTGGGGGGACGTCGCTGTCCTAAAAAATTGGTCTGATGACGTGATGGTCGTGAGTCCACGTCCGAACTTCCAGAGGAAGAGTAATCTGTGTATCTTGGAGTACGTCGTAGAAAGGAGGAGGAAGAATCCCCTGAGCGCCATCTATAGACGGTTCCTTGGGCGTAGTCCTCCTGGTCTCGTAGAAATTTGTTGCGTTTTTTCGCCTCCAGAGTCCTTCTGAAATCTAGGATGTATTCTTCGGTGGTCTTCTTGAGTTTATCAAAATCTGTTGTGGACAAGAATTGTTTAAGTTGGATTTCGGTTGCTTGAATCTTATCAGATAATTGATTCACCTCTTTTTGTAAAAAATCAATCGTGAGAGTTATAACATCCATAGAACATTTGTTCAAGATGGCCTCAAATTTGTCACAAAATTCGACATTATCTGAAAAAATTGTAGGTCTAAGCGATACGCGTAAACCTCTTGGAATCCTCTTGGTTCTATGATATTCAGCTAGGGTTACCAGATGTAGATCCAAAGAGGCATGTCTTTGTAGTGCTCTCTCAAAGTCCCTCCTTCTGATATCTTCCACTGGTATACTGAGAAAGGTGTTCGAGGTGGTGACCTTCGAGACTATGTCATTTGTCTCAGTTTCGTTGTAGGAAAACGTAGAAAAATTAGTCTGCGACATGGGCAGACCCAAAAGCAAAACAAGTGTCACGTTAGGGGATGAGGGAGCTAGGTCAAAAATCACGTACTGTTATAAAGAAAACCTTGCAT
>NC_134353.1:738434555-738437055 GCF_048569485.1 Anomaloglossus baeobatrachus
CGTATCGCTTAGACCTACAATTTTTTCAGATAATGTCGAATTTTGTGACAAATTTGAGGCCATCTTGAACAAATGTTCTATGGATGTTATAACTCTCACGATTGATTTTTTACAAAAAGAGGTGAATCAATTATCTGATAAGATTCAAGCAACCGAAATCCAACTTAAACAATTCTTGTCCACAACAGATTTTGATAAACTCAAGAAGACCACCGAAGAATACATCCTAGATTTCAGAAGGACTCTGGAGGCGAAAAAACGCAACAAATTTCTACGAGACCAGGAGGACTACGCCCAAGGAACCGTCTATAGATGGCGCTCAGGGGATTCTTCCTCCTCCTTTCTACGACGTACTCCAAGATACACAGATTACTCTTCCTCTGGAAGTTCGGACGTGGACTCACGACCATCACGTCATCAGACCAATTTTTTAGGACAGCGACGTCCCCCCACAAAAAGACGAGGAGGGGGCAGAGGCGGAGATCACAACTATCGGGAGAACAGAGTGTGGACGAGATCACAGGTGAGGACAATTTAGTCTATAACATTTCCTCATACAACCTATCTCCCTCTGAACACTCAGTCCTTCAGAAGGGCCTATCATATAGCCCAACTCCCCAATATGACACCTTTACTGTCCAACAGGAGCTTGACAGGTTCTACAGGTCGGTCCGGCTGAAAGCCCATTTCAGCAATACCGACTACATTGACCCAGTTGGTGAGGACCCGCTGACTTCCTCCTTCATTTTTTCACCCAAAAATCTACAACTTAAAACAGTCAGTCCCTATATGCCACCTAGGACTTATCATCCCGTCGAGGCTTTTATTACATTAGTCTCACAGGATGTTGAGACACTGAATAAGAGGATCCAGATGGGTGAGCTCCATATTAAGAATAATCTGTCTATTGAGGAGTCCAGAGCCCTGAAGAGCCTCAAAGACAACCAGTCAATCATAATAAAACCAGCTGACAAAGGGGGCGCCATAGTTATTCTTGACCGACAATATTATATCACCGAGATTATGGGACAATTATCCGATAGATCAACTTATGAACCTGTTCCTCATAATCCCACTGCAGACATTGCCTCCTTGATTAGATCTTTAGCCCAACAATACTTTGTGCGTGGCACAATAGATCAGAAACTAAGAGACTTCCTACATAATCCACACCCCATTACCCCTGTTTTTTATACCCTTCCAAAGATCCACAAACACCTAACCCAACCCCCCGGTAGACCCATAGTGGCTTCCACTGATTCAGTTCTCTCACCCCTAGCCAAAACTGTTGAAAAAATCCTATCACCATTTGTTCCTTTAACACCATCTTATCTCAAGGATACATCCCATTTTTTAGAGATACTCGCCGATCTGCGTCAAGTCCCAGTCACAGCCCTATTCGTCACATTAGACGTCAACTCACTATATACCAGCATCAATCACGAAGATGGCCTATTAGCTGTAAACTGGTTCCTGGATCAATTTACCACTTTACCAACTGAGAATAAAGAGTTCTGTATGGACCTACTTAAAATTATCCTTGGAAAAAACTTCTTTCTATTCCAGGATCAATTTTATGTGCAGCGTAGGGGGACCGCAATGGGTTCCAATGTTGCGCCCCCCTACGCAAATATCTTTATGGCATCATTCGAGGACAAATACATACACTCCCATCCCTTAATCAGACAGCATGCCCTATTATGGCGTCGATTTATCGACGATATTTTTACTATTTGGGATGGCCCTCTTGAGACCCTGATGACGTTTTTCAGTGAAATCAACACACTTGTACCGGGATTAACATTCACCATACATCACAGTGCCAGGGAGATCAACTTCCTGGATTGTATGATTATTAAGAATAATGATGGTACTATCTCCACGGACATTTACACAAAACCAACAGATAAAAACAGCCTTCTTCATTTTACAAGTAGTCATCCCCAACACATCAAAACTTCCCTTCCGATTAGTCAACACACTCGAGTTGACCGCATAGTGAGCCGTAGTGAGGTCTGTACAGCGAGACATAGAGAGATGGGCAACAAATTTATACAGCGAGGCTATCCTGCCAGTATAGCTAATAACAAGACTTCCCGTCCACATGATCCCTCAGCAAAATCTAGTCGCATTCCTCTGGTCAATACTTTTCATCCTTTCTCTCCATTGGTGAAACAAATAGTATTAAAACATTGGCCACTTTTAGGCCTCGCCTATCCGCAAATTAGTGAATTTCAGACAACCCCATTGTTCTGTCACAAAAAAGTCACCCCAACATCAGGGACAAACTTGTCCGAGCGGATATAGGCTCCTCAACACAGGCTCCAAAACAGAGATTCCTACATAACCCACAATTTGGTACCTTTCCTTGTCTCAGGTGTGCACAGTGTTCAAATGTTACGAAGGGTAGCACCTTCACTCACCCCAGAACAGGCCAAGTCTTCCAGATTAGAGATTTTTTCACATGTGACAGTTCCCATGTGGTGTACTACATAAAATG